>NW_024715228.1:6536471-6722124 GCF_018991925.1 Homarus americanus
CCTTTGAGCACCAGAGATAAGGCTTATCTGATCTGTGAGGCTTAATATCTCAACAGAAGAGTAAACATTAAAGGTGTTGTGACTCGGCAAAGCTTTGTTCTGAAATCTGGCCACGAAATATATCCACGTGGATGAGGATCTTGGGGTCATGGGCTTAGTCGAGCTGCGTCCGGTATACGAGTATATATCCATCTACCCAGCTTTTCTGACTGTTTCTTAAAGTATTGTATCAAGGTAAAAATGGCTTGAGATAACATTGCCAAAGTTAATAAACAGGTAGACAGGTAAGTCTCTGTCATCTCTACACACCTGTCACTTGTAAGGTCGTGAAGTTAAATGTAATGATGACAATACCTGGTCAAATGTTTAGATCACAATATAGAAGTTTGATAAAGTAATGATGACTATGTGATTAAACATTAGTCATTGTGTTTAAATGTTGTTGTTGTTGTTGAAAATTGAAGCCTTGTTAGATACTCAAACATTAGAGGTATAGTGTTTATATAAAAGTGTCAACATGTTTATAATGATACTTTCTGAGTATGAGAGTATTATCAAAACACTGGAGGGAATGTTTATAAAATAATAGTGTCTAATATTTGTATAATGTTAGTGTCTGATGTTTATATAATGCTGGTGTCTGATGTTTATATAATGGTGGTATCTGATGTTTATATAATGGTGGTATCTGATGTTTGTATAAAGCTAATATCTGATGTTTGTATAAAGCTAATATCTATCTGATGTTTATATATAATTGGTATCTGATGTGTATATATAATGCTGGTGTCTGATGTTTATATAATGTAAAGGTATCTGATGTTTATATGCTGGTATCTAATATTTGTATAATGTTAGTGTCTGATGTTTATATAATGCTGGTGTCTGATGTTTATATAATGGTGGTATCTGATGTTTATATAATGGTGGTATCTGATGTTTGTATAAAGCTAATATCTGATGTTTGTATAAAGCTAATATCTGATGTTTATGTAATGCTAGAGGTTGTGTCCAGGTGATGTTTAGGAATTGAAATACATCAAACAAACGCCAAGTATTATGCCCGGATGATACTGTGATATTAAACCAGACATATCGTATGAATTAAACCCCCGTGTATATTAGTTCACTGCGATAACTTGGCGAAGGTAAACCACAACCCACCACGACTCTACCACTTAGACTTAACACTTTTACAATGACACTTAACAATTTTACAATGACACTAGCACTTAAAAGTTTTACAGTGACACTTAACACTTACACTTTATAGTTTTACAAAGACACCTGACAGTTTTGCAATAACATTTACACTCACGCTTGACACTTTTACAATGAAACTTAAACATTTTATAATGATACTTGACAGTTTTATAGCAACACACTTTGTTTATACATTTCATAAAATATATCTTGTACTTACATATTTAACATTGTTTTTATTTATTTTCATCAACAACATTTAGATATTTTTTCTCTCTTTAGCATTTTTTTTTGTTAGCATTATTCATCTCGTTTATATTGTTTTTCATCCTTTTAGCTTTTATTATGGCTGTTTATATTGGAACACTTTGATATATGTGCAATTAATACCTTGCTTAATGCTAACCCTGGCTGCCATGATGATGGATCTGACTCATCAGTAATGCTGTGTGATGCTGTGATGCTGACTTAGAATACCATGAGTGTTGCAAGGAAGATGTTCTCTCTCTCTCTAGACGCCTGGGTAATGATAGGACACAACACGAGAGGCAGGAGAATAAAGGGGTCGTGTATAGGAAACGTGAAAATCGGTAAACAACTGGTGAGGAGGCGACCTAAGGCTTATTACTCTGGTCTTCCCCATGACAACTCTCCGGGGAATGTTGGTGTTTGTTTTTTTGCGTCCAATAAGAAGATGGATAGATAGAATGATAGGTTAATGAACACGGATCACCTGCAGATTAGACACCCAGTTTATTTCACTTGATGGATAAAAAAACTTATAGTTACCTAACCTAACCTAACCTAACCTAACCTAACCTAATGTAATGTAAGCTGACTTATTCTGCCCCCAGGTAGCGTTAGGGTGTTTAATTAATTATTAGTTGAAATAAACCAGGGTGTCCAATATTCAGGTGACCCATAAATAATAATGATTACATTGGTGCACTTAAAATAATAAATCAATAACTTTTATACTAATTATTATGATGATGATGATGATGATGATGATAATGATGATGATGATGATGATGATGATGATGATGATGATGATGATAATAATAATAATATTGATGATGATGATGATGTACAGCATTATAGAGAAAATTACTGTTATTCCTTTCTATCATCAGGACATAATCGAATTTATTGCTTACCCGAGAGTAACAATAGAATCTCTCTCTCATTAACATTTTGCTCCTGTCTTCCCAACTTCTGTTTCAACTTTCTCTCTTATGTTCTTTGACCTTTCTTTGTAACCTTCCACTGCGCTTTCTACCCCACCACCTAATTTCCATACTTAACACTGAAACTTTATATGAGAGAGAGAGAGCCTCGACGTACACACACACACACACACACACACACACACACACACACACACACCTAAATCCTCTTAAAATCGTTGTGATGGACAAGCAGAACTAGAACTGTCTGCGTCTATCCTTGGAGAAGAAAAACTCTTGGGTGACGTGAAGAAGTGGAAGGGTGAGATGAAGAGGAAGAAAATACAATTCGAAAAAGTAAGCGAAGAAGAAAGAATAATAACATGAAAAAAAGAATAGAACGAAGAAGAAAATAGAAGAAGATGGAAAAAATTTAGAATAACACTAATAAGAAAGCGAAAAAGAAAAAAAAGGAGGAAATGAAGAAGGGGAAGGAGAAACCGAATGAAAAATATTACACCATCAGGGTTCTTACTTATTAAATACATTTGAACACATCTTTCAGAAGCATCTCCAAGTATATACGATCACCACTCAATACATGAACAAAAACGTGTATGAATAAACTATATTGATTTACGAATGCTTGTGTATTATCAAGTACGTGTCTCCATATACATGTACAAGCACTCACAAAGTATACACGAACCCACAGTGCTGAAACGTTACGCCACGAGACAATCCGACACAGTATCTTCCTGTCAGTGCTGTCGGCTTTATCAACCAGCGTGCATCCATTAGCTGAAGTAATTGGGGCATTGGAGGTAGCCGGGACCCCACCTCCCCTTACCCCTATTTAAAATTCACTTATGCATAAAAGCCGAGTTAAATAATGGACTGAGCCTGGATCGGGCTATCTTAATAATTACGAGCCGAGCCGTCGTATACGTCACAGGTTCGTGAAGCCGAGTCCGGGCAGCCGCTCACGACCCGCTCACCCGACTAAACCCGTGCTAACAAAACCCGGAGTTATATGTGATTTAATGCTTCTACTTAGGCCGTTGGGACGTAGTGACCATCACGAGGTTTTTCAATATAATCTCACGTGTAGTGATTGTTTGGGACTAATAACCATCTCCCTCCCACTCCCTCCCCCCTCTTGTTTATATTAGTGGGGGGGGGGAGAGGGGGAAGAGGTAAAGGTGGGTGGGAGGTAGGAAGGGGTGAGGGTGAATGGAGTGAGGGGGAGGAAGGGGGAGGGAAAGGGGAGACTGTAATTTGTTAATGAGAGAGAGAGAAGGAGAGAAAAAAGAGAAAGAAAACGAAAGAGGACACGAAGGGAAAGAAAGAGAGAGAGGAAAAGGGAGGATAAAAGAAGAAAGTTAATAAAAGAGAAGAAGAAAATGAAGGAGGAAGAGAAAGAAGGAGAGGATAGAATAAAGCCCTGATAAAAGAGAAGGGTGGAGGAGAAATAATGATGAAAGAGTGTTCAGGAAAATGAGGTAGGAGCCGGGAGTAATAAATATAGAGTAGAATAACTTAGGAATAAGCGAATAAATATATATGTTTAGGATAATGCATAAGAACAAGTCTAACTCACAAGAAAATCAGATTAGAACACATGAATAAGTAAACTTCAAGAAAGAGAAGCGAAGAGAGAGAGAGAGAGAGAGGTCCTAATGATGATGATGACTGATAGAGAACATGACACAGTTGTATGATGATGATGATGATGATGATGACTGGTAGAGAACATGACACAGTTGTATGATGATGATGATGATGATGATGATGACTGGTAGAGAACATAACACAGTTGTATGGTGAGGATGATGATGATGATGATGATGATGATGATGACTGGCAGATACTAGACTCTGATCCTTGAGAATGATGGAGGATGTTGGTGATCATGTAAGCTTGCTAGGATGATGGTCTTCCGAAGTTCAACCAAATCTAACCTATATGAACATAACCAGTATAGCCTAACGCAACATATCTTAACCTAACTTAACAGATCTTAAACTAACCTAACTTAATTTAACCAAATCAAATCTAACCTAACCTAACCAAGCAGTTTTCCTCCTTATAACCTGACGATCACTTCACCATCCAGGTATTAAAAGAGAGGCACTCGGAAGGTTCAGTTTGCCGCGGGAAGCATCACCGTCATCATGCTTGTAACATGCCGGGGATTCCTTCACTGTCTTCCACATTCAGCCCGAATGTTTTTTTATGTGTGCGTGTTCGCTTATCCGCTCTGACGGAGTACCTATTCACTTGCCCAACAGATAGCATCAAGAGCCGCCGGAGCCGTCTCACTGCGTTAGTGTAACAACTGATTTTCATGAACCACCAATTTGTTTACACAAACAGAGGAGGCGTTTGTTGTATTACGTGCAGTCTCTTAACTACTGATACGTCTACGCAGAGTAACTGTGTGTTTGGCTTCTAAATTGACTGTTTAAATATCGTTGGATTTTCACGAACTGATCATTAATCTAAAGCTTGCTGTGGCTGCTGGGAGGCTCAAAGATGATGTGTGAGCGGGGGAGGGAGCGGAGTATCCGTAGCTGTGTCAGTATTCAGAGTAGACACCAAGGGCACACGTTAACGCAGTAGTCAGCATGTAAAGTAAGCCAGAGGACACACACCAGATTAGGGTCTATTGAACAGTAAGATGTAAGATGAATAATCCTCCTAAAGTTCCACAAGCAGAAGAACCGTCAGCATTAGGTACAAAATACTAGTACTTAGGAGACCATCCAGGGCTCCCCTTGAAATAAATTTGTAGCGATATTGGCAGGTTCAGGGGACCAAACAGCACTCCGGTACGCTGGAGGGCTACCCTCGTGGCGGACTCAGTAACCAGGGTACACAAGAGCGTCCCAGAGTACAGTTCTAGGGCGGTGTGTATTGTATGGTGCCGTCACGGAGGTAAATGCAAATTTCAGAGTCCCCGAAACTAATTGCAGATTCAGCAGTTCTATCAGATAAGCTAGGCACAACTCAAGGATCCTAAAACACAGTTCAAGAACCTGACAGTGTTGTAGTGTAAGCAATGAATATCCCCCCATAAGCAGGCGAGGCACACGCAAGGAGTACATACTGGAGTGGAATGAGGAGTATCAGATTATCTAGCAAGCCATCACGAGGGTGACTCCGGTACACCATTTTGATCACTGAGTCGTAAAAGTTGAGGGAGGGAGGGAAAGAGGTAGGGAGTCGAGACCTGCTACTGCCAACGACGACGCCAAGATGACACAGATATAAGGGTGTGAGGGAGGGGCTGTTGGATATAATTTACAGTGAGCTGGTTGATAGGGACAGGGGTCATGCAGGTGTGGGAATGTGGGAGTGTGGGAGTGTGGGACGTGATAAACATTGCCAGGCGGTAGGAGTTTTTGGAGGGAGATCACGGACAAATTCTTAGAAGGATGATGAAGGGAGAGTTCACTAATCCTTTCTGTAAGAGGATATTGAACCAGTGGGTAAAAGCATGGTTAAGAGGAGGATCAGGTCAGGTCGAGGTGGAGGAGGAAGAGGACGAGGTCAGGTAGGGAAGGAGGAGGAGGAGGAGGTCAGGCTGGGGAGGAGGATGAGGTAAGGACGAGGACGAGGACTAGGAGGAGGAGGAGGAGGCAAGAGCCGACCTTGCTGTTGGAGGAGGTGGTCAATATACATGGAGTACTGCAGAGGAAGTAGGCAATTGGAATGGATGGCAGGACACAGCTCACAGCGGAGGGAGGAAGAGACACAGCTCACAGCGGAGGGAGGAAGAGACACAGCTCACAGCGGAGGGAGGAAGAGACACAGCTCACAGGTCACAGCTCACAGCGGAGGAGGAAGGAGACACAGACAGCGGAGGGAGCTCACACAGCTCACAGCGGGAGGAAGAGACACAGTGGAGGGAGGAAGAGACAGCCACAGGAGGAAGAGACACGCACAGCGGAGGGAGGAAGCACAGAGTGGAGAGGAGAAGAGACACAGCCAACAGTGTCCTCCTCCCTTCCACTATGATTTGTCCTCCTCCACTGTGAGCTGTGTCTCTTCCTCCTCCGCTGTGAGCTGTGTCCCATTCCCTCCACTATGAGCTGTGTCCTCAGGAACTGTCCCTCACTCCCTACCTGAACTGTGTCCCTCCCTCCCTCCACTGTGATTTGTGTTCATCCCTCCCTCCACTGTGAACTGTGTCCTCCTCCACTGTGAGCTGTCTCTCTCCCTCCCCTGGACTGTGAGTTGTGTTCCACCTCCCTCCACTGTGAAGTGTGTCCCTCCCTCCACTGTGAGCTGTGTCCCTCCCTCCTCCACTGTGAGCTGTGTCCCTCCCTCCCTCCCTCCACTGTGAGCTGTGTCCCTCCCTCCTCCCTCCACTGTGAGCTGTCCCTCCTCCCTCCCTCCACTGTGAGCTGTGCTCTCCTCCTCCTCCCTCCACTGTGAGCTGTGTCCTCCCTCCTCCACTGTGAACTGTGTCCCTGCCCACTGTGAGCTGTGTCCCTCCCTCCCTCCACTCTAAACTGTGTCCCTCCCTCCACTGTGAGCTGTGTCCCTCCCTCCCTCCCTGTGAACTGTCAGAACTGTGTCCTCCCTCCTCCACTCCCAAACTGTGTCCCTCCCTCCCTCCACTGTGAACTGTGTCCCTCCCTCCACTGTGAAGTGTGTCCCTCCATCCACTGTGAGCTGTGTCCCTCCCACCCTCCCCCTGTGACCTGTGTCCTCCATCCACTGAACTGTATCTCCCTCCCTTCACTGTGAACTGTGTCCCTCCTCCCTCCCTCCACTTTCCCCCTCCACTGTGAGCTGCATCCTCCCTCCCTGCACTGTGAGCTGTGCCCTCCTTTCCTCCACTGTGAGCTGCTCTTCCCTCCCTTCACACTGTGAACTGTGTCCCTCCCTCCCTCCACTGTGAGCTGCGTCCCTCCCTCCCCGCCTGAGCTGTCCCTCCCTCCCTCCACTGTGAGCCGTGTCCCTCCCTCCCTCCAATGTGAGCTGTGTCCCTCCCTCCCTCCAATGTGAACTGTGTCCTCCCTCCCTTCACTGTGAACTGTGTCCCTCCCTCCCTCCACTGTGAGTTTTGCCCTCCTTCCTCCACCGTGAGCTGTGTCCCTCCCTCCCTTCACTGTGAGCTGTGTCCCTCCCTCCCCCCTCCACTGTGAACTGTGTCCCTCCCTCCCTCCACTCACCCTGTGTCCCTCCCTCTCTATTGTGAACTGCTTCTCCCTCCACTGTGAACTGGTTCCTCCTCTATTGTGAACTGCTCTCTCCACTGTGAACTGTGTCCCTCCTCCCTCCACTCTAAACTGTGTCCCTCCCTCCTCTATTGTGAACTGCTTCTCTCCCTCCACTGTGAACTGGTTCCTCCTCCCTCCACTGTGAACTGTATCCTCCATCCACTGTGAACTGTGTCCTACACTGTGAACTGTGTCTCTCCTTCCCTCCACTGTGAACTGTATCCCTCCCTCCACTGTGAACTGTGTCTCTCCCTCCCTCCACTGTGAACTGTGTCTCTCCCTCCCTCCACTGTGAACTGTGTCTCTCCCTCCCTACACTGTGAACTGTGTCTCTCCCTCCCTACACTGTGAACTCTGTCTCTCCTCCCTACACTGTGAGCTTATAGTGAACGAGACCCGCAGTTTACAGTGAGTCAAAAGCCAAACTTTACATACTACCTCCTAGAGAGAAACACCTCACAGTGTAAAAGATGACATTTTAAAGAACTTTCGATACCTATTACTGAAGAGATAATAGGTGATATATTTATAACTAATTAACTTGGGATACCTATTATTTAACAGAGATAATAAGTGAGATATTCATAACTAATTAACCTAAGAAATTAAGCCTCATATGAATTAGTTGTGAGAGTGAAGGTAAAGGTTAGTGACTGTGGTGGTCAACCTGTGGTGTTTGTTCCCGTAGAGTTAATATGACAAAGCTGAATGAGTTGGTATTGTGTCATCAGGTTTGTTCCTCTGTGTAAGTATAACTTATATGGAGGTGTTCATGTAGTGAAAAATATATTATCATTATTGTTGTTTTTGTTGTTGTTGGTTTGAAGTTGTTGTTATTGCTGTTGTTCTTGCCGTTGTTGTTGTTGTTACTGCTGTTGTTGTTACTGCTGTTGTTGTTGTTGCTGTTGTTGTTGTTGTTACTGCTGTTGTTGTTTGTTGTTACTGCTGTTGTTGTTGTTGCTGTTGTTGTTGTTGTTACTGCTGTTGTTGTTGTTGTTGCTGATGTTGTTACTGCTGTTGTTGTTGTTGCTGTTGTTGCTGTTGTTGCTGCTGTTGTTGTTACTGCTGTTGTTGTTACTGCTGTTGTTGTTTTCACTGTTACAGCAGCGGCAACAGTAGCAGCAGCAGCAGCAGCAGCAGGAGTAGAAGTAGTAGTAGTAGTAGTAGTAGTAGAAAATAAAATAGTAGTAGTAGTAGTAGTATCGTTATTGGTAAGAATCAACGAACGATAATAACATACTTACACATGAATAATCAACATAGGGAATAGTTAGAGCTCATAAAACAGTTGACAGTAGTTAGTGGGTGGTTAAACTTTGAATCTTAACAAGAGTGAGACTAACGAGGCTGTTGGTGTGAGTAAAGATGGTGATTATGATCTAATCAAACCTGCTAGAGTGAAGATACAAGTGGTGATGAAGATGATTGATTGTGATGATGATGTTTGGTGATAGTGATGATAGTGTTGATAATGATCTAAGTAAATTAAGAGAGAGAGAGAATCAACATATAACCTCATCTTAAAAACCATCAAATCACCTCAAAATCCAGATCACATGTCACTATTGGGTAAGCTGTGTCAACCTAAGGGAGTAAACAGATGAATCATCAAATGAGTACAAAACCTTAATTAATAACTATGTTTATAATGGCACACATACATAAACATAACATAACATTACATAACATAACATAACATAACATAACATAACATAACATAACATAACATAACATAACATAACATAACATAACATAACATAACATAACATAACATAACATAACATAACATAACATAACATAACATAACATAACATAACATAACATAACATAAACATAACATAACATAAACATAACATAACATAACATAACATAACATAACATTACCATTTCTTTACCTTGAGTTCCGTGTCAGTAAAGGTTAAATTAATATTAATATTCTCTCTTATCTCATTATGTTCCAGAGAAAGTCGATCACTTCACCATCCGGGGTCTTAGCCGGGTCAGTACCTCCCCACCAGGAGTGTGACGCCTCTCACAGCAGGACGGGCAGATAGCGGATGTTATCGGTCCATATCTGGTGGTCGTCACCCCCCGGGACGCCCCTCAGTGCTGCTGGGATTCGACTGGTGAGATTGGCAGATATACGCCCACGCCTCTGTGTCAGTACCCCCATCCTATAAGTCACTTTGACACCTGGTTATGCCCTTGACTTTGCCTCCAACACCTGCGAATGATAACAGGAAATACAACATCGAATTTAAGTCAAGATTACCATATGTTTTTTTTTCATTGATACTGATAATGAAACAGTTTATTTAGCCAGAAAAATAAAGATACAGAGTGAACAATAATAACAATAGTGACATGGCTGAGTCAATTGATGATCTCTCTTTCATTTAATAACCGTAGTATTTATACTTCTTGTTTTTTTACTTTCCTCCTAGAGACTGAAAGAACAACATATCAAATCCCCGTAATACAAAAACCGAGACATTAAATCCAATTATACACACACACACACACACACACACACACACACACACACACACACACACACACACACACACACACACACACACACACACAAACCACATCAATTTACGTTTAACAAGTGGAGAATGTGTCACGCATGACCTCCCACTGAGCTCTGGAGAACAAAAAACAAACACAAAACAAACACAAACGTATCGACTCACATAACACTTACAGAAACAATAACTAATTTCTTTCCCCAACAAGAATATCGTGTGACATTTTTACCTTCTCGTTAATTCTCCTTCATTGTATTATTTGCGGTTTCGGCTATTGATAGATAGATAGATAGATAGATAGATAGATAGATAGATAGATAGATAGATAGATGGAGAGATAGATAGATAGGAATAATAAAAATTAGGTGTAAATTAATCCACATTCGTTCTGTGTATGTAAATATCTTATATGCCGCTGTGTTAAGAAAATAGGTAAATGTAACCCTGGATAGATAATTTAATCAGGTTTAATGAGTAATAGAAAACCTGATTAGTCTTATATTATAGTATTTGATCATTTAAGTTACTTCTATAATATTGTTACCGAGTTAAATAATAGAGCTATACTAATGTTACTGAGTCAAATACTGGAGCTTTTGTTACCGAGTTAAATAATGGAGCTATTGTTACTGAGTTGAATAATAGACCTATTATTACTGAGTTAAAGAATGGAGTTATAATATTGTTACTGAGTTAAATAATAGAGCTACACTAATGTTACGGAGTCAAATAATGGAGCTTTTGTTACCGAGTTAAATAATGGAGCTATTGTTACTGAGTTAAATAATAGACCTATTATTACTGAGTTAAAGAATGGAGTTATAATATTGTTACTGAGTTAAATAATAGAGCTATACTAATGTTACTGAGTTAAATAATGGAGCTATTGTTGCTGAGTTAAATAATAGAGCTATACTAATGTTACTGAGTTAAATAATGGAGCTTTTGTTACCGAGTTAAATAATAGAGCTATAACATTGGTACTTTATTTGAGGTACAGACTAGATACAGCTTCAATAAATAAACAAATAAAACAAATAACTCGTATAATTGTTTGAGGAAATATTCACCTGAAAGAGAGAGAGAGAGAGAGAGAGAGGCAGGCTGTCATTACCAGAGACCGGCAGTACAGGTGATTGGCACACCCTACAATTAACCTCATCAGCCAACTAATCATCCAGTCACCAGGAATTTGCAACACCGCTCTAGATATGGTGGAAAAATTTATGCTCATTGACTCCTGGGAAGCTCATCTGGCCTAAAGTGTTGTGGAGACTTATATCATCACCAGTAAATGTGTTCTCTTTTATGTTTTATTTATTTATTTTTTATTTACTTATTTATCTTTATTTTTTAACTTAACTCTGACGGAGAAAATAGGAAGCCGGTTATGTTTGTTTTACGTCCGTGTAAATAAATAAATAAATAAATAAATAAATAAATAAATAAATAAAAAACAAAAAAACAAAAAAAACAAAAAAAAACACACACACACACACACACACGCACACACACCGAAGGGTCAAGACGTACTGGCGCTGCTCTGACAGCAGCCACGTCAACTGTTATGTTGGCCCATACCAACTCCCTCCCCTGAACCCTCCTCCCCACCGGAATATCAACAAGTTCTCGCCAGAAGTTACTATTTCATTAAGGAAAGAGCGGAACCAGTGTTGAATAGTGGTGAACAGTGCTTACACAAGCAAACCTTCACTCAGTGAGGTCCCAGGTACCCAGTGATAATTGCCCCTGAGACTCAACAATACCAGCTATGTGTTAATCCGTCCACGATAGGGAGGCCTGGGACCACACCTCACTCACTTGAGTGAGTGAGGTCCTGTGACACCAGACCACGTGATGTCCCCATGATGCTACGACATCACGTAGTGAATGAGTTGTTACAGCATCATGTGAGGTGCCTCATAACACCATCTGCGAGGGAATTACTACACCACGTGATGCCCCTCATAACACCATCTATGAGGGAATTATTACAACACATCAGGCCCCTCATACACCATCTGTGAGGGAATTACTACATCATCAAGCCCATCATAACACCATCTGTGAGGGACTTACTACATCATCAGGCCCCTCATAACACCATCTGTGAGGGAATTACTACACCACGTCAAGCCCCTCATTACACCACCTGTGAGGGAACTACTACTCCACGTGATGCCCCTCATAACGCCATCTATGAGGGAGTTACTACACTACGTGTCTACTGTTCAATACCTCAGCGCACAAGATCTACGTGACCTCCACTGTAAACATTAATCTGTATGTTCACTGTATGTTCCTTTACCTTTCTCCAATGAAGGCTTTTGTTAAACCACCAATGTCAATGTATGTAATAAGCCATTTATGTCCAATGTATATTTTCAGCCTACGGGCAGCAGAACTTTTTCAGAACTTTTTCCATGAGCCGTTAATTATTATTATTATTATTATTATTATTATTATTATTATACACAAACACACAAACACACACACACACACACACACACAAACACACACACACACACACACACACACATATATACATACTACTACTTTGCTGTCACTCGGAATCGAATGTGACGATCATCCAGCTATTATGATGCCATGATTTGAGTTATTAGGGATGTCACCTTCATTGGTGACTTTTGAGATGACTAGAGAGGCCGATACGGAGCCTACCTACCCCATGTCTTTGTATGTGAAAAGTCATTTTTATCCATGTATATTTTCAGCCTTCGGGCTGCATAACTTTTTCAATAAACCGTTAATTATTATTATTATTATTATTACACACACACACACACACACATACACACACAAGCAAACAAATAAATAAAAGGAGCGAATGAATGAATGAAATATATATATATATATATATATATATATATATATATATATATATATATATATATATATATATATATATATATATATATATATTAAAATGAATACAAAAAAGATTGATTAGTATTCAGTATTATAGACGGAGTTGATGTAAACATCATTATCTTTCGTCTTATATTTCCTTCCACTTCTTCTTAAACAGATCAATTAGGTTCACTCTCTTACGGTTTTTCACTTGGCCCTTCAGTTCCTCCATATTCTCTTCTATTCCTTGTAGTCACCTTATCTTCCGTCTTCCCCTTAGTTTTATTTCCTTACACTCTAAGAGACTCTCCCTCGGTAACCCAACCCAACAGGATAAAACCCGAGAGAGACAGGAGTGGACACTCTAGCTGACACGCTGAGGGAGATCTGACACCACTCACCACGCGCTATAAAGTGACGACTCAAGTTAACTTATAAGGACAGGGAGTTGACCTTGTGTAAAGTGAGATGAGAGGTGAGGAGCGAGGTCACTTTTAAGAGGTATGTGAGGGGTAAGACGTGTAAGGGCACTTGTGGGCAATAATAGGTTTAGTCATCTGGGAGTTGGAGTGGGGAGGGGGGGACAGGGGAGGGGGGAGGGGGATGAGTAAGAGGTGAAGGACATCTGTGAACAATGATGAGAGACTCCTGGGGGCATGGGGAAAGAATACCAGAGAGCAAGGGTGAAGAAGATGAATTAGTGGGACAAGTGTAAGATAGTTTCACAATGGTGGTATTTAGACAAGAGAAAAGAAATGAAAGAAAGTGAATAAAATATAAGATGATGACACGTAACATAAACACACCGTGAATTAACTCGACACCATAATTATAACCTCAATATATTTAACACTAACATGCTGCGCCATATACTCTAGTGGTGTGATGTTATGACACAACATTATAATTTAATGGTTGGTTCCTGCGCCACAATAAATCTTTTAGTGATTTGAGTTGATGATACATCGAATATTACAGAGGTTTAAGCGGATGACGCGGGTGTTTTTTTTTAAGTGAAGAAAGCTGACGACAAAACAGCCTCTTGAGATCTGTTAACACTGACTCAGCCTTCAGCCCACGTGAAAATTAACAACACAATAAGTCTTTCAATAAAATAAAAACAATGTTAAAATATTGAGCTTCTTATCCATTAGTTTTTTAATCAGTGTGACTTTATTTAACATAAGAGTAATTTATTTAGTTAAATACTCTGTGTAATATGTATAGCTAACATAATAAAGTGGTATGTGTTTACAATACTACGCCTCTATCTATTAAACTCACTCCAATTGATAACTCTACCTGTCCGATTTCCCACGTACCTGTCAATCGATGTTTACCATTTCAACCATCTATTGATTCTCCCATTTATCTATTTATATCTCAATAAGTAGAGACTATTAACATACTTTTATTTCTTTGTTCTGTTGGCTGGTGATGTAAATAACGATGCTTAGAGATTGCGTGAAATTTAGGCACCCAGATTATTTCACTTATGATTCAATACCTGTAGGTTAGGTTAGGTTAGGTTAGGTTAGGTTAGGTTAGGTTAGGTTAGGTTAGGTTAGGTTAAGTTAGGTTGGGTTAGGTTAGGTTAGGTTAGGTTAGGTTGGGTTAGGTTTTGGGTTGGGAGTTGGGTTAGGAGTTGTTAGGTTAGGTTAGGTTAGGTTAGGTTAGGTTAGGTTAGGTTAGGTTAGGTTAGGTTAGGTTAAGTTAGGTTGGGTTAGGTTAGGTTAGGTTAGGTTAGGTTGGGTTAGGTTAGGTTAGGTTAGGTTAGCGTCAAGGTGTTTAATCATCAGGTGAAATAAGCTGGGGGTTGTCTAGTGTTCAAGCGCTCCGATTTTCTTCACTTAAAAATTAATTAAAATGGAAGTAAAGTGTGTGCTTGTGGTACACGACAATCTTCTGAAGATTTAAACATGCATAGTTGTGCAGTGTTTGTGAAGCTACAGGTGGGACAGCTTACCAGCCAGCCTTCACTTAATCCTGTATACCTCAGACCCACCAAACACAGCACTTATTTCTATGGCTCTCAAAAATCTAATCCGAAAATTAAACACTATTACCTAGAAAGCTTAGAACATTTGGCTGTTAGAGCATTTATGAATAGACTGATAAACAAACTACTGAACATAATCGACTGATCACCGTAAACAAACACAGAGATAAATTAACGAATATAATCAACATCTCAACACCGCAACTTTTCGTCATGTAATAATACGTAGAATCATTTCACAACTGTCCAGGGGAGCTAAAGCCGGACTAAGACTCACAGTGGACCTTGACAGCATCTGGTCCCACAACAACAACAACAAGGACACCTGCCTTCCACCACCTGAGCCTCAATATTAACCCAGGTGAATCCCAAATGTTGAAACGTATACCATGAACATTATATTACCTATAATAATTACTTACCAAGGTAAAGTCATTTGTTTTTCACGTTAATTTGAACCTCAATAATAAACATAAAAATATTATTTACTTAATGATAATTGTCCTAAATTGTACGATAAATTATGAAAATTATGGATCATAGCATTAGGTAATAGATATGAAAGGTAGTTTATCAGACAAACAAAACAAAGGAGAGAGAGAGTATATATAAATCGACA
Source organism: Homarus americanus (assembly GCF_018991925.1). Taxonomy (NCBI): domain Eukaryota; kingdom Metazoa; phylum Arthropoda; class Malacostraca; order Decapoda; family Nephropidae; genus Homarus; species Homarus americanus. The sequence goes on from NW_024715228.1 coordinate 6,552,092, forward strand.
CAGCAACCGGCACACTTGGAGGAGGAGATTTTCGCCATGTAAAAACCAAGGACAAGGGGGAAATATACACTCAGATAACCACCCTTCAGCAGTAAGTGTATCTTGTATCACACGTAAATGACTATAATAAGAATTAAGTTAACTGTGCACCCAACTTCTTACTCCGGGGTCCCTGGAAGGCCTGTAGCAAATAACATAATTACCAGCACAAGGCGGTCCGATGGTTCCAGGGTCATTCCTCGGCTTCTGTTGTGTGTCGGTGTGGGAGGCTCAGTTACAGCAGCAACAGCAGAAGACAATAGCGGAGGGGAGTAGACAGCAGGAGACGGAAAAGACAGCAATGGAGATAGTATAATAGACAGTAGGAACAGCAGATAACAATGGGGGGCAGGAGACATCATTAACAGCAGATAACAACAGAGGACAGGAGACATCATTAACAGCAGACAGCAACGGAGGGCAGGAGACAGTTGAAGCAGCACAAAACAACAACGGCGGACAGGAGGCAACAGTTTTTGTTACAATGTTATTACTGCGCTTCAACAACTAAGGCCGCTAACCGCTTAACAAGGCTAATAATCGAGACAATTATAACTTATGAGTGATAAGACTCTGTGTAAGCCAAGGTCAATGATAAGAGCAGTAGTCGGTATCAGTAGTAGTCACAAGGAGCAGCAGTAGTAACAGCAAGCAATGGAACAGTAGTATTCGTAGTAGTAGTAGTTAGTAGAAGTAGTAGTAGGCAATGCAACAACAACAGTAGTAGTAATGAAACACCCTCACTTAACCCCAGCAGAAGGATCACTTCTTCACTACCACCGAGACTGGGAGGAATGGGATTGACCAATCCAGAGGAGATTGCTGCCACAGAACATCAAAACTAAGTTAAGCTCACGGCAGCCCTCAAGGACCACATAATAGCTCAGAACGCAACAGGGGAGGTGGATACCAGTGAAGTAAACAAGATTCGAAGGTCCATTACGACAGAACGACAGAGCGGCCAAAGTGATAACTTGCAGCGACTGTTGCTGCAAGTACCAGAGAATTTGAAAAAAAAAGTAGCTATAGAGCAGGAGGTGGGCGCCTCGAACTTGGTAACTACGTTACCGATAAGGGCAAATGGTTTCAGTCTCAATAAACAAGAATTTACCTATGCCATTGCTCTAAGGTACGGTAGGCCAGTAGAAGGTTTGTCCTCCCAATGTGTGTGTGGCTCTTCCTATGACGTCGATCACGCCATGGTGTGCAAGAAAGGGGGGCTTCATATACATGAGGCATGACGAAGTAAGGGATTTCACAGCAAATATGTTGAAGGAAATCTGCCGTGATGTCAGGGTAGAACCGACCCTCCTTCCATTGGACGGTGAGATCTTCCAACATAGTACTTCAAACACATCCAACGAAGCCTGTGTTAACGTCAGTGTTCGAGGATCCCATGGCCGCATGTCACCGTAACTTAGCTCTCGATGCTGCACACAGGAGGAACGAGAACGACAAGATAAGGGCATACTGGGAGAGAATTCAGAACGTTGATCAAGGCAGCTTCACTCCTCTAGTGTTCACAACCTCTGGTGGGATGGGACCAAGTGCAAGATGCTTCTACGCCAGACTCGCGGAAGTGATATTCGAACAGAAGCAGCAGCCTAGAAGTTATGTTACAGCCTGGATGAGATGTCGACTGTACTTCTCTCTCCTTCGGTCGGCTTTGCTCTGCCTCAGGGGAACGAGAGCATCGACCCCCAAAGCCGACAACAGTTGCAGATATTCCCTATGAGGCTACAGTCACTGAATGCCGCATAGATCTGCGGCTCAACTAACTCAACACAGCTAGGATAGCTACTTATGTATTAGGATATTTAATTTTTAGGTATTACAATGGCGGCGAAGGTGTGGCTGTAGGGGGAGGATGGAGGCCACGTTAAAAAAGAGTAGTAGTAGTAATAGTAGACAATGCAACAACAGTAGTAGTAGTAGTAGTAGTAGTAACCGACCAGAATTATTATATGTGGCACCTACACAGCAATAGCCACGGCAGTAACAACAACAGTAGGAGAGGCATGAATGGTAGCAGCACGTGTGACAGCAATGATGAGTAGAAATAACACAAACAGAACGTAGTGGTGGCAAAACAAGGAGACTCAACTGGTAGCAGCTGGTAGTGAGAGAGAGAGAGGGGGGGATAATATAAACAAAACAAAACAAAACAACAGATGCAACGTCAGATGATGTTCAGAAGTGGCAACAGAAGACGAGTACGTAGTAATAGTAGGAAACAGACGACTAGTAGTACCCTAAGAACAGGAGCAATAGCAACAGAAGTAACAACAACAGAGGACTATAGTAGTTTAACAGTAGGAGCCACGGTAACAGAAGCAACAGCCATCAAACGGGAAAAATATAACAGTACTGGACAACAGAATCGTAGCAGCAGCAGCAACAGAAAAGAAAATTTGCATAAAACATTACCTTTCAGACACGACAACAATGGGCAGTCAAGACGTTCAAAAAGCAGCAGTGTGAGTGGTAGAGCAGCAGCAGGGTGAGCGGTAGAGCAGCAGCAGGGAGAGTGGTAGAGCAGCAGCAGGGTGAGCGGTAGAGCAGCAGCAGGGAGAGTGGTAGAGCAGCAGCAGGGTGAGTGGTAGAGCAGCAGTAGGGTGAGTGGTAGAGCAGCAACAGGGTGAGTGGTAGAGCAGCAGCAGGGATCAACAGAAGCAACAGTAGCAGCAGTGGGCGAGTATAAAGAACGAACGATCACAACTAAAAAAAAAGAGAGAGAGAGAGAGAGAGAGAGAGAGCCCAGTACTCCCATGCTCTAGTTTTACCAATGGCAGCTTGGCTTCTTTTCTTAACCCTCTCTCTCCCTCCGCTTTAAAGCTTGTATCGCCAACTTTATTGACTCAAGCATTTTTACCGAGCAGAGCGAAGACAAAGGGAAATTAACACTGAAGAAATAATACCGAGTCATGGCCTTGCGCACCGAGGTTGACCTGTTTGTAGAGACGTCAAGGCGCGGTCTGAAAAAGCGGAATATGCATTGACCCAAAAGTGTGAATAAAAACAAGCGCAGACGCCAAGTGTTTCGACAAAAAGTAAACCAGCGGGGCAGCCATTCATCCTCCGCCAGGGACAACCTAAGCGTGGGAAAGTTGGTCGGTTGGGGTCCAGTTCTCTCTCCCCTATACAGCACACCACTGAGTACCACCCCCCTCGCTCACTCTCTCTCTCTCTCTTGCACTTACTTTTTTCTCTTTTCTTCATCTCTCTCACTTTCTTCATTTATTTCGGACTCTTCCAGCTTACATACTCCTTCGTCTCCCCCTCTTTCTCTCTCTCTTGTTTGTTGTTTGTTCTGTCCCTTGCCCTTTTCTTGACTCACCATATTTCTTCTTTCTCTTTCCCAATCAACACCAACATTGACGTTACTAAAGTAAAACAGACAAGCAAAACGACCGATAAACATAACACACCCAGACGCGTATATATACTGTATATATATATATATATATATTCTGTCTGCCTTTTATAACTCGATATCCAAAGTTCAGTCAATCAGAACTTTTTCCTCTCGGTCTCTCCCTGGTCGACCCCGTTATTAAGGCTGATCCCTCAGTGTAGACGTCAGCACAGCCAGGACCAAAAGGCCAACATGAGACTCAGAGTTCATGAATTTATCCTTGACCATAAAGGTGCATATATCCTATTGTTTTGCTTGAAGGGAGAGAGAGAGAAACAAAGTAGGAACTGTTTTATTCAGAGAAATATTTCAAGTATTTTAGTTATAAATATTCCTATATCCTGTGTAGTATTGGTTGCAGGGAGAAACACTTAGATTAAAACCGGATCGCCAGTCATTAACAAGCTTATATTCTGTGTACTTTTTAATGAAGACTTTATATAAACATTACTGTATATCATATTAAGAAACCAAAAGACAAAAACAAACATTAACCACTGAAGACAATTGAGTGTTTCATTAACAAAACATTCAGATTTTTGACGTAAAATATAAACAAAAGGTGAACACCATCAAACATTGACTTAAACAATTACATCCATAAATTCAACTATATCCTTTAATTTTGGCTAAACACCTAAACAGGAACCATGAGTGACAAATTAATCGATGGCCATGAAGCACGAGTGACCACCAAGACCTAGTCACTGCCTAACCTACCCCACGCTATGAAGAGAGCAAAAAAAAATTACATCATCCCTCACGCACGAAAGACATCCATTAGGCAGGTCAAGAAAAGCGAGAACTGGACTAACTAAACGAAGCCAACACTGTACATATTTATTTGATGATACGTATATAAAACCTTAACCAACGCACTCAAGTTACACTCTCACTAATACATTCAAAATGTACTCTCACTTTTGCACTCAAGTTGTACTCTCACTTTTGCACTCAAGTTGTACTCTCACTAACGCACTCAGTTAAACTCTCATTAGTACACAGTTTCAATTTCTCACTAATTCTCCCATTCACTTTCTCTTATGTGTAATGTGTGACTGTAATGTATGGAAAGTGATTAAGTATTATTCTCAAACACTTTTCATCACCACTTTTAAACTCTCCCACACTCACCCTCACCCTCCACTACTCTCCCACATTTTCCTACGTTCTCCCTCGTTCCTCCCGCTCTCTTCCCACCTCCCGCTCTCTCACACTCTTCCCAAGACTCTTGAACACTCTTCACAGGACTTCCACACTCCTTTCCTACTCTCTTCCTATCTCCCAGCTTCCCACCTCAACCTGCTCCCCTCCTCTTCCTCCTCTCACATCAATCCTACGAGTCATCCTCACAGCATTCTTTATCTCCTTACGTCCAGAGCATCACCCACTATCATCCTCTCTCTCTCTCTCTCTCCTTAGACCCTACACCTTATCATCACTTCTCTCTCTTCTCTCTCTCTCTCTCTCTCTCTCTCTCTCTCTCTCTCTCTCTCTCTCTCTCTCTCTATTCTCTCCTTGTTCTATCTCTCACACTTCCCACCATCATCCTCGTGTCTCATTCACTCATCTCTCTGTCAGCCGCTTGTAATCCTATCACTTATTTGTTCTCCTTTACCACTATGTCTTTCAACTTCTTTTATTCTCGATACTCTTAATTCCTTTTCCGTTTACCTCATTGTTTTATTTTTTTGGGGGGGGGCAGGTAATTTATGTTGCCTATTCCCATTTTCATCTTTTGTATTGTTATTTCTATCTTTATCACTTTGTCTTTGTTTCATCCTTCATGCTATTAAAACGATAGATTTTTATGGGTATTTTGTCAATATTTAAGTATATAAATTTCCTTGATTTTGCTTTGCTCAAGTATAATTCAGTTATATTTTCGCAATACATTATCATATTAAAGTTTTATTTAGACGTGTGTGTGTGATTATATTTTCGCGGAGTTGTTGTTGCTGTTGTTGTTGTTGTTTTTGTTGTTGTTGTTGTTGTTGTTGTTGTTGTTTTTGTTGTTGTTGTTGTTGTTTTTGTTGTTGTTGTTGTTGTCATGTACACGTTTTACGAGTAAAAGTATAATTTGGGATGAGGACAATGATCTTGGGTCATTTATTTCGTATCCAATTACAAGTAAGAATAGGAATGATTCTTTATCACAAATCGGTCTAATCTTTATTCCCCATTGGTCTATTGTTTATCACCCTCGGTCTATTTCCTTCCATTTAACTCCCTATGTAAAGGAGATAAAAATAAAAGCATACCATTGTAGACCTCAGCTTAACCGAACCTAACCAAACCAAACCTAACCTAACCTAACCTAACCTAACCTAACCAAACCTAACCTAACCAAGTACTACTAATAAGTGAGCTCCACCTTAAACTCGTGGTCTAAAGGGTTAGAGTGTAACCCTTTAGGCACCTCAGGTAGATCTTACTCATCACATCAACATATAACAACATACTCACTCCCCTAACCCATCCTTCACCTTCATTACCTGACCCATACATATATTTACCAGTTACCGCCCCAGTTCTCTCAGGTATGTCGTATGCAGATTGAACAAGACCCAGCGACATAATAATACCCTGTGAGCCTCCGTCGTCTAAGGGTTTCAAATAATGACTGACCTCCCCCCCCCCCTCCCCCCTTTACCTGCCTCGGTACATGATGCTTTAATTACGGTACAGTCCCTCAGGTACTCGTGGCAGTGGTGAAGGTTTTCAAGATGGAGTTATATTTGCTCATCTTTTTTATTTATTTAATTTTTTTTAATTTTTCATGTATAAATTACCTGTGGGAGAGTTTACCTTGGACACTATCACTCTTCTCTAGACTCACTCTACTCACTTGATACCTAATTTACCTTACTCTTTCATTATTAACCTTGTTCCCTCACTTACACCTGCTGACTTATTATCTTTCTTATCTCTTCCCTTGGCTCTTTAATCTTACTATTGCAGCACAACAATAGACCAGGATCCGAATAAGTCTAGTGAGTGAGGACCTGCCTGCCGCCGACGCCTCCTTCAGCAGGTTACACCCAGGTAGCGAATAATCACTCTCAGATATTTGCGGTTTCGAGGTGTGTGAGTTCATTAATAAGCATGTTTGAGTGTTACGTTGGGTTCATTTGAGACAGGTGATTTGACTTCGCGTGTTGCAATGAGTTGGGTCGATAAATGTGTGTTGAGGATGCATTTTCTCCCTGCCAGCCTCCTACCCTCGCTAGTTTTCTCCCTGCCAGCCTCCTACCCTCGCTAGTTTTCTCCCTGCCAGCCTCCCACCCTGGCTGGTTTTCTCTCTGCCAGCCAGTCATGTTACTATACAACTAATGTAGCTTTTCGTAAAGGTTTTTTCATGAGTGTAAATAGAAGTAACTAAACTAATATAATGAAAGAGTCAAAGAACATTAACTTCTCGAGAAAAAAAAATTACTCTTAAATATGGCTAACGTCACCTTAACCTCACGACGGTACCAAACAGCGCTGACTATTTGGTCTCATTAGCCACGTAACTCTTCAGACACGAGGTTAATGACTTCCCGCCGCTGTTGTCGCTTGTTTAGTCGCGTTACGAATGACATCCGCGAAGTGTGGCAATTAGTGGATGGTGTTAATGTGTTAAGGACCTGAGGAAGCCGCGATCACTACGTGTGCTTAGGGGAGAGGGAGGGAAGAGTGGGGGGAGGAGGAGGAGTGGCAAGGGGGAGAAGGAGGAGTAGTAGGAAGGAGGAGGAGAAAGAGGAGTTGCAGGAGCGAGGAGGAGGAGGAGGAGGAGGAAGGGGAGTAGTAGAAAGGAAGAGGATGAAGAGGTGTAATAGAAAGGAGGAGGAGGAGAAGGGAAGATTGGGACAGGCAAGGGAGTAGAAGGCGGAGTAGTAGGAAGCAGTGAGAAGGAAGTGAAGAAGAGGAACCGAGATGGGAAGGATACAGGAACGGGAATGAGAGAGGATTAGGTTTGGTGAGGATGTTTTAGAGATAAGAAAAAAAAAAACATGGGAGAAATTCGAGTCGTTTAATGGGACGATGGGATAGATTCAGAAGGTGGCAACTGGAGGAGCTTATAAATGTAGAAGAGGTTTAACAAATTATGGGCACAGACAGAAGAGAGACGAATGGCATGTATAGGGATGATAAGAGGATGGATGATTAGTATACAGAGAATGTAAGAGATAGGGAGGATGAAGAGGATAAACAAAAAAATGACAGTGGTGTTACTTTCGTCCAATCCCATCATCTCAGCTCCTCTTTTCTACCTCCCTCAGTGTCAGATGGAGAAAGGAGAGGGTGTTCGTGCTATGATCAAGTTTCAAAATCCATCCTTCACCTCCACAATCTAGACCCGTGATCGACCTGCAGATAATTAGCTTCAAGAGGGGAACTGTCTCAACCTATAATATATAATGAGTGACTCTACTTGTATAAAATTATATATATATATATATATTTATATATACATAATGCATCTTATTTTAGCAGTGCTCAAAAATATATTGTGAAAGTAGGTTTAAATTTGCTCTTTTTTTTCTCTAATTTTTAAAGCAGAATTTAAGTGACTGATGAGGAGAGTGGTTGATGAGAGTGACTTGGTAAGGTGAGAAGGATGATAAGAATTGCGTATTAAGGTGTCAGGGAGGAAGGAAAGAGGAGAAAAGATAAGGGGAATAAAGGGAAGAAGAGCGGAGGGTAGAGCAAGAAAAGAGAGAGAGGATAAGATGGGAGAAGAAGAAGAAGAAGGTGAAAGAGAATGAGGAGAAAGTATGGAAAACACTAGACTTCACTACCTCCCCCCCCCCTCACCACCACCACCACCACCACCAGCACTACCACTAGCACTACCACCATCAGCAGCCAACCGTGACAGCACAACACAATACTAACCTGTTGCTGAAAATCTCCACCTGCATGGAGTAATTATCTCACCCTTGTACTGGTGCCTCCTACAAGTACTTCAAATTAATAACAAACCGAAGGTAGTAGGTAGTAGGCAGCTACCAAACAGGGAGGTACTATCGCTTGGGAAGATATTGGGAGCATAATGTGCTGTCTAATGGTAGACCCTGCTGCCATATGGCATCACACAAATTGTGACCAAGTCCCAGGTTGCTCATCTGACTCTGCCTCATTTACACACAATTGCAGGGTCTCAATTGTTTCTCTTACTGTTGACAACACAACATACATATATTGTTTCTCACTATTGATACTTTTTTACTGGCACTTTATTATTATTATTATCATCATCATCATCATCATCATCATCAGTATTATTATTATTATTATTATTATTATTATTATTATTATTATTATTATTATTATTATTATTATTAGTGTATTAAATTTTCTCCCACCAGGCCTTGATGTGGGTCATAAAATGACCTGTGCCCGGGTGGGCTAATGCCCGTAAAGAAAAAATCTCTTGACTAGCGAATCAAAGCACTGATTGACTGAAGGCTGAACTATTCTCTATCTAACCCCTTGAAAAGCGAATAAAAAAAAGTGTAACATCAATATAACCCGTCACAGATAACTCTCCTCCCTATAGACTGTGTTACCGTAGATAAACAAGCCTTAAACCTCTCCTGCCATAATACCAAACAATGATAAGGTTTAACACCATACCCCACAACATTAAATTACTGTACCTTTCTAAACAACGAATTACCTGATCAAACTAAAAAAGTTCCCCTGACAAGAAGAGTGAAATTGAGAAGAAATCACGTAATAAGTTTCCATTACATGTGTCTAAGTGTGTAGTTAAGCAGACAGTAAAATTACACGTCAACTGACACTCATATACATAATAAACCAATTTGTTAAGTTGGACAGAGTTACAGCTTCCCGCCGCAGCACACAGCAGCCATTACTGCCACGCTGAGTGATACAGGCTCATGCCCCCCTCTTCCCCCTCCTCTCTCTGTTTCCGACCCTAACCCCTCATCTCTCTCTCCTCCTTCACACCTCATATCTCTCCTCCCTCATCCTTTACGTTTCATCTCTCGCCCCTTCCTCCCCTCTCTCTTCCAGAACCCTCATCCCTCAGTCCTCTACTCCCACTCCCTCTCCTTTCTCCTCTCGCACCCTCACCTCTCACCCTTCACCACCACTCAGTGTGATGCTTCCTCAGCCTTCATCTTTGAGTTGTTACTGCCACACGCTGTATATCACTCAGCGTCGATATTCCGTTGTGATTCTACCATAACTAGATACTTTCTCTTATCCCCAGAAAAAAATTATTAATGCATAAGTATTATGTGAATCCGAGTATTGATTGGCTAATACCTCTCACTAAGCCTTGTTGACAGGCGGTTAAGTTACTTTTGTCGGCGTGGCAACTGTATGCTCTGTGAGGCCACATTACAGGGATCTCGTGTGTGTGGTAGGCAGGGACACTCACCAAACATTAACCCCTTAAAAAATAATGAACAAATATAAAAAATATTATACTGGTTTAAAAATGGTTGTTCGTGCAGAATAATGGAGCAAAAGGACACTGACAAAACCTAATGGAGCACAAGATAAGAAAACTGTTAAAAGGGGAGACAGTGTACTTAGGGTTCTCTGAATGGATAATATCAGTCCAGGATCCACTGTCTAACTGTTATAAACGTCCTGAATAAAAAGGGTAGAAACCTCCTTAATCATATATGCCAGAACACTTATTCCCTTTACCCTGAGACATACTCCAACACCACTACCTCTAAATAAAGGAGTACTGTAGTATTTTGGATATGTGTTCCATATTATATTCACTGTCTGTCTGTCTCTCTGTCTGTTTGTCTCTCACACTATTTTTTATGCCCTGTCTCTCCCTCCATCATGAATTACCTGCTCCACCTCTCACCTACATATCACACCTCACTCACCTATTTTTTTCCTCCTCGCGCTACACATGCGATGGTCATCATCTATCACCTCAAATTGTCCAGATCACCACTGTCGGCCACTCCGTTCACCCCTCCACTAGCGGGTCCTTCAACGCCACACTCTAGATACCCATCACTGTTTTTCACTCTCCCAGATCACAACATCACGCAACCCCCTCCCCACCCCCACACACACACTATATCTGATGCTCATGAAACACAATTTGAAGACTTATGTCAGACGCTTGGAATCACCTCCCTGGGCAATCATCCCACACAGGCACAAGTGGAAGATTAACTCTTGCGTTATTAAAGTAATGTGTGTGTGTGTGTGTGTGTGTGTGTGTGTGTGTGTGTGTGTGTGTGTGTGTGTGTGTGTGTGTGTGTGTGTGTATTAAGTTCATCTCACCTTCAGGAAGTGTCCACCACATCTACTCTCTCTCTGAACAACAAAGTCCAAAGTCACGACGAAATATGATGATTCTATTCACTGTTCATAAGCCACCATTTAAAATCCAAGAAGATTTATTTTCGATCTGGCATTTATTACATCGTCTTAATAAAACTTTTACGGGACATTTATCAGTATTATCTTAAGTTTTCTTTAAGTTACAATTTATATTTTCCTTTTCTGCTTCTAATCGCGTCTCTATCATGCTGGAGAAACTACGACCACAGTATCATGTTCTTTCTTACTATCATCCCTGCAAAGGAACTACAAAATCATATCACTGATCGTCTACAAGTTACATAATTTTGACGAATATATCGATGACGCTGACGTTCAAACACTCCTTAGTTGTTGGAAGATATCATAATTATTTTGTCTATTTGTTTTAAGATGAAGATTATAAAATATTAACTCCTAGTTTTGACTCCTTGACGGGGAGCATCTCACAGAGGCTGTTTTTCTGTACTTGTTTGATAGTGTCTTCCCCCCCCCCCCCGCCCCACCCACCAGGTGTTCTAAGTTACGGTGCTTTACCTACCTGACCTTGTAAGATAATTGACCCCTGCTTACACCACTGGTACCTAAACTTGTTGCAGCGTGGGTGATCATTTTAATGGTTGTTGTGGTAAGCGACAAGAATATTTGTCTAACTGAACCTCTAATGATGACATAACAGACTAAGCCCATAGTATTTTAATTCTTTATTGTAGGTTGTCAGACATTTCCTTCTCTTTAAGACACATCATTTATTGTGTACTTCCCTGTCAGGCTATTATCACCGCCACCTTTTCCTGGGTCTAACTCCATACACCCCCCTTAACTGCACCTTCTATCTATGATTTATGGTTCTAGCAAATGGAAGGAAGGCAATTTTACGGTCTTTAAATTACAACGTGAAGGATGATTACATCTCGTAGGTTTCTCTTCGCCATTGTCTGTCTGTCTGGGTCATTAATCAGAGGAAAGGATTTTGACTTAAGAGAACATGAAAAGATCAGTCATATGGGTAGGGGAAAACATGTACTTAGTGCCTCTATGATAGTTGTTCCCACCCTATACAAGCTGGTGCTAGGTCAAATGGGCTCCAGTTCTAATAGGCCTTAACCTAATGTAACCTGACCTTTAAAATTGGAGTCTTATTAAAATCTGGACTCATTCGGACTGGGGTTTGTCAATTTAAGCTATGTTAGGTTAGGTTAAGTTAGGTTAGGTTAGGTTAGGTTAGGTTAGGTTAGGTTAGGTTAGGTTAGGATCGGCCTCTGAGCTTAAAATGTTTTCATGTTTCCGTCATATTCTGCTTTGAACTTTATTCTTAACCATGACAGACCGACAGACAGACACACAAAGAGAGAGAGACACTAAAACCAAAGAAATACTAATACAGGACCATCGAAAAAAATATTAACCAGTTTCTCGACATTTTTCTCTGTTTACCTTTCGATATACAAATAATAAAGGAACACACTCAGAAGCTACTTTGTTTACGTATAATAAAGAGTTACATATATTAGAAAAAAACGAAGCATTCTATTTTTTTTTTCATTATTTCGTTCGCTTCACAACAACAAATCATATTTCCTTGATCGTGTTAACAGGTTTATTTTAAGTTATGGTGAAGGAAAACGAATCTTGAGGCTTATGAAGAGAGCTTGATAAATTTAGGTCAAATATGTTGTTCTCGTTGTGTGTTGATCACGTTCCTTCTTAAAGGTTTACGGTGACGGAGGCTGATGGATTTTAAGTATGAGGAGAGATAGAGAGAAAGAGGGAAGAAGAGACAGTTGTAAGTAGAGAATGTTGGTTTCTAAGGTATGTTAGGCAGGAGATAAACAGAGGAGAGATAGAGAGAAAGTGGGGGAGAGAGAGGAGTTGAGAGGTAAAGAGACAAAAGAATTTAAGATAAGATGAACTAGAGATGAAAAGATGAGATACAGAGAGAAATGAAGAAAACGAGAGGCAGGGAGGTGGGAGGAGAGGGAAAATGTAATATACTGTTACCTGTAATTAAATCACACCTTTAATACAACCTGGACAAGTGTATTGGAAAAGGTTTTGATTTTTTTTTTTCAGAATTTCGAGGCTATTTTTTTCCGCCACGCACAAATATTTTAGTTAAATTGTATGATTGTTCAGTGATTTAAACAATGATTTGTTTGCAATTCTTACGACTAGATAAATATGAAGAAAAAAATAACAATTCATTCCAATTAATTTACATGAAACATATATAAAAAATTATTCTATCGCTTGAACGTGAGAGTAAAACATTTGTGAATAAACTCAGATCACGGATGATGGCGAATATTCTCAGGAATTAAGGGAAGGGTATTTATGAACAGTAAATAGAATGTGTACAGGGTTGAACTGACAGAGGGAAGAGTGTTTCATGCACAATAGTTTACGCTGAACACAAGTTATAGAGCAGAGCGCGGGCCCGACCACCTGGAAGTGACCTATTTTTCCAGGTTCCTCTCCCCCGTGTTGGTACTAGAGGCGGGAGGACTGCCAGCTAACGTTCGTGTACCTCGCTCGTGAGGGAATACACCAGGCGTGTTGCCTTTGAGGTTTTAATGGTTCAAAAGTATTTTATAAGCATTCATTTTAACTCATGTATATATAAATGCCTTCAAATTATCTGATCGCCATGAACTGTAGTTGGGTGAATGGAAGGGAAGTTAGGAGAAGCTTAAGCGTGACTACGGTCGACTATCATGTGCATGACGGCTTATATCAGCACCCAACCTGTTATCTTATATTCATAAATATATATATATATATATATATATATATATATATATATATATATATATATATATATATATATATATATATATATATATATATATATATATATATATATATATATATATATATCAATTTGACCTATAACAAAGAATCAGGATTACACTGAAAAATTATAACATTTAATAACTCAACCTAATTGTTTATAAAGTTTGCTGCATTAACACAACTCAAATATCATAAAATAGCAAAACTTCACACACACACACACACACACACACACACACACACACACACACACAGTAAACAATGGTAAGGATTGTTACAAATTTGAGGGCAAATTCTTGATATGATAACATGAGTACTGGTTCCTTGTGGCTGGTGGTGAAGGTAGTGACAAGAGTAGGGCCACGCGATGCTTCTAACATGACTCACGTTCACCACACAGCGCATCTCATTTTCCCACCAGCTCAGTAAAGATGACTAGAGAGGCCCTCACCTCCTGCTTCCGTAGTGAGATGAGTGATGTCAATCAGGTCTCACCCCCACAGCGAGATGAATACGACTCCTCACCTCTGGCTCTCGGTCGTGCTCTGGGTGTTGCTCCTTGTGGTCCCACGGAGAGACAGATGATCGCCAACATCTCTTCTCCAGCTGGGAAAGGAGTGTCGATGAAGATGCTGGAGAGATGAGGGGGGGAGATAAGCACCTCTCGTCTGGTACTTTCAGAAGCATAAATCAAAAATATAGTGCGTGGGAATTCGCTTTCGTAACACTTCTTTCGTTTCTCTGCTCGTGTGTGTGTGTGTGTGTGTGTGTGTGTGTGTGTGTGCTCTTGCTTTGATGTATATGTAAGTGAGGTTATGTTATTATCAATATTAAAAGTACACCTCAATATAATTCCGTAGCAAAATGCGCCTGAGTCACCTTATCATACTAAGGACCGAATACTATGTTGCCTCATACATTTGTTATCCAGTGATTAACAATAGTGTACCTTGATCTGTTCCCGCAATAGGAAGATTAAGAAGCCGTGGTATTTAATCTGGCTGTTCTCTTGATGTGACTAAAATAGGAGAGGCTCGACGTACTGAAATAAGAGACAGCGATGGAACTCAAATATACATAAAAAAAAAGTACTAAAATAGGATAAGATATATTCCAAAGAAAAATTTTCTAAGCAACAATTGAAACTAACTCACCTGCAACGCTTAAATTAGGAGAAATTCGTGTTTCCTTATACACACAAACTGCCCAAGATAGGAGGAGGCTTTAAGTACTCCACGCATGACCATGTGACATGCGTGTGTCATTCATCACACAGCCAGTGACAGCTCAAGACACCCCCAGCGTCTACATGACTCGCTCTGTATTCGCATCTGAGTCAACAAACCCGTCCTCATGATCACCTAAAGAGTAGACACCCCAGTTTACTTCACCTGATTATTAAACACTGTAACACTGTCTAGAGAGGCTAGGTTAGGTTACGTTACGTTAGTGTTAAATAATCAGGTGAAATAAACTCTTTAGGTGATCATGAGGACGGGTTTGTTGACTCAGATGCGAATACAGAGCGAGTCATGTAGACGCTGGGGGTGTCTTGAGCCGTCACTGGCAGGTTAATGAATAACACACGCGTGCTGGGGAAAACTGCGCAGGGAATACAGAAGACTCGCCTCAGGCCAGATTGTAGGTGTGTGTTCACCAATGATTACAGTCTTCGTCGAATATTTTGTTCATAACTGCCTTCCACCTGCATCAGAATAACTAACAAGCTTTCTTTAAGTCGTATTTTAAGACCATTTATAATCCCTAATGACCTGTTTGGACTAAATATTTCCTGTCTAGTTTAAAATAAGACAGGAAGCTAGTCATCATTCCATACTTTGTAAACTAATGCCACCATGAAATTAGATGACATTCATTTGGCAGAAGCGGTGATCATTGGTTATTTACATCCCATAAGTGTTGATTGTAAGAAAATAAATAATTATAGGGTTTTAATCAAGATAACTGGCCGATTCTGACGCCGAGGTGACGATGTGTGGGTGCTGGGAGAGACGAGAGAAGGGGTGGAGGTACAGGAAGATGGGAAGAAGGATGGAGGAAGAGGAAGTTGGGAGGAAGGATGCAAGAAGTGGATGATGGGAGGAAGGATGGAGGAAGAGGAAGATGGGAGGAAGGATGGAGGAAGAGGAAGATGGGAGGAAGGATGGAGGAAGAGGAATCTGGGAGGAAGGATGCAAAAAGTGGATGATGGAAGGAAGGGTGGAGGAAGAGGATGATGGGAGGAAGGGTGGAGGAAGAGGAATCTGGGAGGAAGGATGCAAAAAGTGGATGATGGAAGGAAGGGTGGAGGAACAGGATGATGGGAGGAAGGGTGGAGGAAGAGGAATCTGGGAGGAAGGATGCAAAAAGTGGATGATGGAAGAAAGGGTGGAGGAACAGGATGATGGGAGGAAGGGTGGAGGAAGAGGAATCTGGGAGGAAGGGTGGAGGAAGAGGGTCTATCTGCCTTTCAGTCAAATTATATGGGAGATCTTTTCCCTTTTCTTTCCTCTTTACTCATTTCTACTTCACACTCCATAACAGTTCAATAAACATTAACAACAGCGGTCAAAATACATACTTTCCTCAACCTTTCCATCTACTGTCGCTGGAGTATCTCTCATCTACGTCATTAGTGCACGAGTAAATATCTTTATATTGTTAAAATATTTCGAGCTCTTACAAAAAAAAAAAATGGACCCGATTGGATATTTCACTTTTCCAGCTCGCGTACTTAACCTTCCCGGCATTATTGTTTTGTTTTATTTTACAATGTACACAAGTTGCTGGTATTTATCTTGTAATTCTGTATATTTTTTAAGACGAATGAAACATACTACAAAATATGAAACATTACTACTGTATCTTGAAGGCAATGCACATTGTCTTTAGTATATGTAACTAATTCATTGTTATTTTGTTATCTTCAAGTGTTTTCCTTTTGATTGAGAAAATATTATTAACTTGCTGACGATAGTTAAGAATTTAATGCATTTCAGCAAACTGGTATGCAAATTCGAGTGACATCATATTATTATTAGCGCATATTTATAATGATCTTTTCAAGTGTTTGTATTTTGAATATTAATTAAAACATGAAACTTGACAACACGGACTAGATTGTTTTATTAAATGTCCGTGACTAAATGTAATTATTTTGATGTTTCATAAGAATACTACTGCAGAGTCTTAACAACTGTTTATTTCGGTCATTACTGCGGCTTATTGGAGTAATTAAAAGTCGTGTTGAAAATCGAGCAACTTTTCTTCCGTTTCATGGCCACAAATTGATCATATCTGAAATACCACAGTAACTTGTGATGACCGACTATGTAAGTATCTACCAGAAAATATGTGAGTGTGTGTGTGTGTGTGTGTGTGTGTGTGTGTGTGTGTGCGCGCGCGCGCGCGCGCGCGGGATTTCCCAACATGTGATCGCCACATGATGTATAGGTGGGACAACCCTCTGAGTCACTGTACGTTAATTTAAGCAAATTAATCTAATTGAGTTTAATTGGAGAATATTAACTGTTGTCGCTCAGTAGTGTAATAAATGCTTCACTGAGGTTCGTAAACATCCATATTAATTTGCCTCGTATTGGCTATACTTACGTATGCCGAGAACACAAATCCAGACAACATCTCTTTAAATGATCCTCATAAAACTTAAAAATATTTTTCCTCTAAGCATAAAAGTTGATAAAAGCGTGTGAATTCATTTTTCATTCCAGTGTTACTCCGTGTCTGATCTACTGTATATGTCCAGTTGATCATGGCAACATATATTATCTTGGGGTAGTGTTGCAGCGTCTTTAAATGCTCAGCCTTACTTGACTCGCTTCCACCATATCACGTAGCCGCCGCCTCTGCTCTCTCCTGCAGGCGAGTGCATCCGGTCAAACACTAAAACAACCCTGCAGAAGGACAAGTCACTATGGTTCACGGACTCCTAATTGCTCTCCTTCTCTCGTGCCTGACGGTGTCGACTGTGGTGACGGAGGACAATGACGTTATTCATGAAATGCGCTCCACAATGGTGGTGTCACAGCTGATGTTGGCCGAGCAGACGGCAGTGTTGCAGGAACTCCTCAACGCTTCACGCTCAACGCTTCGTTTCTTCGCTGAAGGTAATGTTCCTGTTTCGGTTTGCTCAATGACATAAAATGAATATTTAACCGTTTAAAGAGCAGTGTCGGACTTAGGTATTTAATTCTGGTTAACGCCAGACGATTTTATTCATCTGAGAGAAAACCCTGCTCCTCAAAGTGATAAGAATGTCTTGTGAACAGGAGAATCCGGCCTTAGGTGTAGTTACAGCTTATGAAAATTAGGGCCACTTACACCTTCCTTTGTTTTTCACTTGCATTTTATTTCACATACACACAAACACCACACGAGAACATTTCTAAAAGTTTTTTCATTTCAGTATTTATGTCAGCACAGAAGCTATCCTTTGAAAGTTATTACGTACAAATACATGTGTATAATCATATAAATATATAGTGACTGGAGTGTGGCCGCCTCCTAGTGGTGCTGATTATTCCATTGACATCCGCAGACAACAAATTCAAGTGAGGGTTAATAGGAATAACAATTTAATAATAGTTCAAAGCCCATTTACGAATGTGAAGTATAAATGAACAAAGCAAATGGTACAACATTGGCAAGAGAACAACCCGTGGAACACAACGATCAGGTTAACTGTACATAATCACGATGGTCAATAAACACCTGCAGTTTAAGTTGGTGCGTTGACAGAGACGCCGCTGCTTCACTACTACAGGTTTAGTTGTCCTAAAGCGTGAGGCTCTATCTGCAAATTTTTGTCTGAAGAAAATAGTACATTTCCAAATATTTTGCCCTTTTATTCACTAAGAGGGAACCTTCCATTAGATAATGCAACTCGCCACCTGGTCTTACAATTCACATAAACTGCAAAGTCCATTACAATGTTAAACGGTAAATAACAGATTCAACACATAAATTTGACAAGCAACATTTACACCAGATCATTAAGATATTCCTTAAAACAGATCCGGTGGGTTTACAGAGTCTTCCTGCCCGTACCCCTACAAGAAGGTGCTGGACGAGTGTTTCTACGTCTGTGGAAAGAAGGTTACGTTTGACCAGGCCCGCCAACACTGTCAGGGGATGGCAGGTGACCTGGCCCACCCCAAACACCTCCACGCCCTCTTATCGCTCCTCTTCGAATATGAACAGATAATAGGTATGTTTATCGAGGCGAAAAAAAGCCAAATTATATCCAATATTTTCCTTAATATCTTTTTTTTAAGGATTTATAAAGATAATCATTTACGGAAACAGGAAATCGAAATGAATGTTTGTGTTGCTGATTTATATACTGAAGGAGCACTTGATTATTGTTAGTAAAAGGTAAAAAGTTTTGGAAAGTGGCGGTGGGTGCAACACAGGGGGTATACTGTAATAGGGTATTCCTGTACCATCAGGTGGCAACGTGTGGATGGGAGCAACTGACTCACACCAAGAAAACACCTGGTTGTGGCCTGATGGAAGTCCAGTCTTGAAATGGGGTCGTGGAGAACCAAGCCGATTAAACAGTGCCTCTGTAAAGGAAGACTGCTTAGAACTACGCTTGGAAACTAACATGCTGCTGAACGATGTCATCTGCACCAAGAAAATGCCCTTTGTCTGTCAACACCCATAAAGATAATCAAGAATCATCCACTTATGTCTTCACAAGGAACGTATTATTCTTAGACTCTTATTTCATGCTTCTTTATGCCTTTATAATTCCTTAATGTTTTGTGATTCTCATTTTTCATATGTGCTGGTAGTATATTTAGGTTAGATTAGGTTAGGTTAGGTTAGGTTAGGTTAGGTTAGGTTAGGTTAGGTTAGGTGAGACATGCCAGGGAAGAGCTCACGTCATTGGTGGGTAAAGGACCAATCATCGTACGTCGTTCCCACACACACACACACACACTCGTATATTCCGTCACATTGTGTCAGGATTACTGTGGCGAAGACGAGTTCACATCTCAGCTGACCCATTACCATCTAGGCTGACTATACTTGTTACTAAAACACTACTCTTAAAGGGGACACATCTGTACCGGCGACCAGTTTTATTCACTCAAACACTAATGGGTTGTAAGAGCGTAACGTTTAAACTCACCAAGTTAATGAAGTTAAATCTGAAGAACACCACAATAGGCTGTCGTAATGAAGATGATGATGATGATGATGATGATGATGATGATAATAATAATAATTATCATTAGAACTACTACGATGTATGGTATACAACTATACATATACAAAAGAAACATCAAGAATGGTGCAGCTTCAAGTGAGCATTACCCAGACACACAGTAAAATCATTTATTTCTCCTACGTTAGACGCAGCTGGTTCCCGAAGCCCCCTTGCACCTTCTCCACTTGTAAACTATCATTAAACAATCCAATGGTCGACTGTATTGAGTATGGGTCAACACAAGAGAACATCGACTTATAGTGTGTTTTCGAGATTGTTTGTTTGTTTTGTTTTGTTTATCCTCCGGGTACAAAGAGTACACTGCAGGCTGGCACTAGCATCTCGCATTATCATCACTGCCCGGTCCTACCCTCCCCCTGCCCCGCTTATGAGAGACGGTCGCCAGATTTATAGATCATCATTATTGTCACTCATGCGTCAGGTGAATAAACTTTTTACTCATCAGCAGCTTCTACACTGAATCTATCAGTGGCCTTAAACACACACACACACACACACACACCACCGAAGGGTCAAGAGGTACCTAGCGCTCCTCTGGCAAGAGCCAAGTCAACTGTTATGTTGGCCCATACCAACTCCCTCCCTTGAACCCTCCTCCCCACCGGAATATCAACAAGTTCTCGTCAGAAGTTACTATTTCATTTAGGAAAAGAATGGAGCCAGTGTTGAATAGTGGTGAACAGTGCTTAAGTCAGTGAAAAACAACTCAACAGTAACAGCTAAGTCATAACCAAGCTAACCTTCACACAGTGAGGTCCCAGGTACCCAGTGATAACTGCCCCTGAGACTCAACAACACCAGCTATGTGTTAATCCGTCCACGATAGGGAGGCCTGGGAGCACACCTCACTCACTTGAGTGAGTGAGGTCCTGTGACACCAGACCACGTGGTGTCCCCATGATGCTACGACACCACGTAGTGAATGAGTTGGCACAGCATCATGTGAGGTGCCTCATAACATCATCTGTGAGGGAACTACTACACCACGTGATGCCCCTCATAACACCATCTGTGAGGGAGTTACTACACTACGTGTCTGCTGTTCAACACCTCAGCGTACATGATCTACGTGACCTCCACTGTAAACATTAATCTGTATGTTCACTGTATGTTCCTTTACCTTTCTCTAATGAAGGCTTTTGTTAAACCACCAATGTCAATGTATATAATAAATAATTTATGTCCAATGTATATTTTTAGCCCTCGGGCTGCAGAACTTTTTCAATAAACCGTTAATTATTATTATTATTACACACACACACACACACACACACACACGTGCGCGCGCGCGCGCGCGGAAATACATGTTATATATACTTTTGTTAGAGTAAGAGAAAGGGAAGAATTACAGAAATACAGGTTGTACGTTTGTCAGAGAGGGTAAGAGAAAGAGAGAAAATGAGAGAGATATGTTGTACTACTTATACAGATAAAGTAAGTGAAGGATATATTATATATATATATTTTTTAAGTTTCCTTCGCTAACCAGGTGATCATTTTTGCCTTAATCCTGACAACAATTACCATATATGTTAATGATCTACAGAGTTATAATTTGTGAAGAGATTAAATTCTTCCTTAATGAACAGAACAGAGACGAGAGCTTTTATATAAATCGGCATTTTTTTATTATTTTGAAAGTTTGCTAATAATTATGTCTTAAAATCTTATAAAGGTCTGCTACCATATCCCTTTGAACTTTGCTTGTTACTGGGATAATACTCCAAACTTCCCTCAGAGCTATGTTCTAATCATTGGAAAAATAATTGGGAATAACCATGTCTAATTCCTGGAAGATTACTAATTACTATATTATTCTTGAAAAGTTGACTAATAGTTCTGTCTAAATCCTACAAAAAATTACCAGAATTCGTGCGTTAACCCTTAAAAATATACTCAAACAGGAAGTCTTAACCCTAAAAGTATAGTACTACCTCATGTCTTCATCCTCGCCCAGGTGTGGTCGAGCCCGAGGCACTAACAGCACCACGAAACACTACTCTTATCATCACCATCATACATATCGCCAACGTCATGCCTCTCCGCCTCATCTGTGTTCTGCATGACAACGCCGCCTTGTACAGACGTCAGCAAGGAGGATAATTAAGCCGTTTGGTGGTAGACTTGTGCACGTGTTGGTGTACGTGTTTGACTTGGTAGAGAGGTAGTGTGTGTAGACGTGTGTGGGTTGTGGCAGAGATATAATGGGTGTTGAAATGTGTATAAGTTAATTTCACTCTGGTTAAGGGTATGCTGTGGTGTTGTCAGGAGTCTTATATAGCTGGAGATTACTATGTGGGATCTCATAAAGGATTTAATTTGATCATCAGAGAGAACAAAAATAATAATAAAGTGATTTATTGTACAATTACCCTTGTATTTAGTGTGTGTGTGTGTGTGTGTGTGTATGTGTGTGTGTGTGTGTGTGTGTATGTGTGTGTGTGTGTGTGTGTGTGTGTGTGTGTGTACTTAATATGACTTTGGATATAGTTTATAAGAGGTAAAAATATATTTGTTTTATTCTCCTTATTTATAGCGTTACTTCACGACAGATATCCATTGTAACTAATTATAAATGATGCACAAAACGCAATTAATTAGGTCGAGTTAATTTTCTAGTTGTTAAAACGTTTACGTCAGTGTCACTTCTCACCCTCTGGCTCAGTGCCACATTGGTATTCTCACTAACTCTCGTGTATTTGCTTTAGTCTTCTTCCTTGCTTTTTATTAGTCATTCTCCTCAGTCTCCTTCATTACTTCTTAACTTCATTTTTCTTTGGTCACTTGCTTGTTCTTGATTGGACTGTTATTTATAAACGATGATACTATTTTTGTGTGAACTGTGTCTAAAGGCTTCTGGCCCATTCACCAACAGCTGTTATTTGCTTATTATATAAAATATATTCCATACAGCCATCGTGCAGATCAATGGTGTCAAAATTCAATGTAGTTCCCCGATTGCACATTCTCTTGCGGTACATCTGATGCATCTTGCTTTTAAAAGGTCATCACCAGACTCATCAACACCTCCAAAAGTGGCTGAATACATTACAGGAACACTTGAGTTCGTCCTTCACTGAGTGTGACCCTCATGTGCGCTATGTTCACTTCTCGGGGGTAGAGCCTCAGAGGACTGCATCCAATCAAGGCTCAGTAACATCACTTACAGTACAGCGGGTCAGACCAGGCCAGTCACAGCAGCAGGTACAGCAGAGTCGAGCTAAATCTACTGAGGAACTGAACAAGGTACAAACTATTAGACAGACAAGGTAGAACAAAACCTAAACAGAGAACATGATAACGCTGTCGGGAGGATACATGAGTGAGATGTATACCAGGATACATAAGTGGAGTGGACCAGAACCAGGATACATAAGTGGAGTGGACCAGAACCAGGATACATAAATGGAGTGAACCAGAACCAAGATACATAAGTGGAGTGAACCAGAACCAGGATACATAAGTGGAGCGAACCAGAACCAGGATACATAAGTGGAGCGAACCAGAACCAGGATACATAAGTGGAGTGAACCAGAACCAGGATACATGGATGATGGGCGTTGTGGCAGACCTGAGCGATAAGGTAAAGAAGAGCCGCTGGATCCCATCTCATCTGACGAAAATAGAATGATGATAAATTTGAAACTATCACTCATTTTTTTTTCACTAGAAGATAACATAGAGGTTCCTTCTGCTGATGACGGGGTTGAGAGATCAGATAACTAAAACTGGAAGAGAGTTTAATGCCTATTACAGTGATATTAATGGAATTCGGTATTGTCGCGTCATGAGGAAAAACTTTTCATACACCAGATTGCATTCTGCGCTCTGACTTACACAATGCAAAATATATTGTAAGATTTGTATTTTACGTCGTAGGAAATACATTAGAACAGAAGCCTCCCTCCCTTCAAGGCTGGTCCCGTCAACACGAGCTCTCAAGATAAACACTCCAACTTATTCAGATGAATTCGCTCTCAATGTTTCACACGAGATCAAACGATATTTAGCTTCTTTTTTTTCTCGGAACAGATAACAGTGACAGAGATATCAGGTGTGTTGAAGGGCTGCACAAAGCAAAACTGATGGCAGAGGCGGCGACGCTGGATGCAGACGTTACTTTACACGGGCAGTGATCTGGTGCACTTCTATAATTCGAGGATGTGGGAGGAGTGTGGGGAGATGGTATCGTGTCGCGACTTACTGGCTGGGAATACTTTCTGACCAGCAGCTCTGTATTGACTTTTATCTTTGTTGTTGTTGTTCTGGACGTGACTACGTACTAACTCACTCATCAACACGTTAATATTGACTAAATCCAGAGAGAGAAAGAGAGAGAGAAAGAGAGAGAGAGAGAGAGAGAGAGAGAGAGAGAGAGAGAGAGAGAGAGAGAGAGAGAGAGAGAGAGTCTATACTCCAATTATAAAACAATGAAAGTAAACCACCGTCCCTTCTGCCACTCTACCACCATCACCACTCGTTCTACCGCACCACCATAATCAGCACTACCACACTACTATTATTCATTCTACCACACCACCACCACCACCAGTCGTTCTACCACACCACCATTAACAGCACTACCACACTACAACCATCCCTTCTACCACACCACCACCACTCGTTCTACCACAGCACCATGATCAGCACTACTACACCACACCACCACTACATCTACCGCACCACCACCTCACCTACCACACCACCACCACAACATCTACACCACACCACCACTACATCTACCGCACCACCACCTCACCTACCACACCACCACCACAACATCTACCACACCACCACCTCACCTACCACACCATCACCACAACATCTACCACACCACCACCACTACCAGTAGACCAGATACTTAGTGATGAGGAAGAGTGATGCCCTTCCACCGCCATGTAACGCAAACTACCGCCAATGCTCCGTCAGCGGGAGACCATATTCCTTCCCCATCCTGAACCTGAAGAATATAACGAATTTCTAAGATATTCCGCCTTAAACCTATCCTAACCTAACTTAAATCTAACCTAACCTAACCTATCCTAACCTAACCTAAATCTAACCTAACCTAACCTTATCAAATCCTTTCCTAAAGCAAAATAAAAAAAATGATTGATGATTCCACTCGGATGACGAAATCCTTGTTTACACTGGGAAGAAAATCCACACTGTTGTCTACCTCCCGGACAGAAGGGTGGAAGTAATTACTCAAGGTGAACAAAGCTTAACATGACCTAGTGGTAGAGGAAGACCCATTCATAGGAGGTACTCGACACATGGGGTTTAGTCAGCCTCGATATCCCATACTCGATCAAATGTGGTCATAGTTAAGTCATACGTACATGACCCTTTAGAAATACGAACAAGGTGATTCCATGCATAATGCAATACGTATAGAAACTTGGTAAATATTATAGGGAAATTTTCGACAGTGGTGATGGTGGTTTTTATTGTGATGGTGGTGATGGTTATGGTGGTGGTATGACAATGGTAGTCTTAGAATATTATAAACTTTAACAAAACAGATTAGACAACTAAACAAAACATATGACAAAATTCAGTTAAAAACGTATGGAAAAAGACATCACTTTACTGTACGGCATATGGAGTCATGAGTTAGACAAACACTATAATAAAATACAATGAACATTTTGAATTAGTTTACATAAGTATTGTGAGAAATTCTATCTATATTTGCATAATAATTAACAAAGTAATAAAAAGAAGTTTACACAATACAGAGAATTTATATAACAAAATACTAAGCATCTAATACACTAAGCACATAACACACGCTATGCTCGTTGACGCAATCAACTGAGGCAATATGATTACAGAAATGAGAGTTAACACATATAATAAATTTAACAAGTATATGTAACAAATTACTTCAATACTTTCAACAAACTCAGGTAATTTAATAATTCATTTTACGGGACATAAAAAGGATATGTTGTACAGGGTCGAGTGTACAGTACACCAGGTGATCTTCACTGTACATTTGATCCACAGCTGGTAAGTTTACACACACTAATACAACCTCCTCTAGGTAAGAATATTTTACGAGGGGGATATTTTTTTCCTCGTCTTCCTAGTGGACAAAGGTAATGCCTGTAGTAGTGGGTGTCTGACAGTGAGTTATCTCTGCCGCCTCTGCCTCTCAGTGTCCGGGTTATCTGACAAGTTGGCAGACTCAGTATGACCAAGATACACAAACTCCTCCACTCACGTCTGGGTGTCCAACTCAAGGCCACCTTACGTAATCCGTACTTTTTTGTGTCTCTGGGTTGTATTTGCATATACACCTATTTGGTTCTGTTGACAAGTGATTGTTCTCATATAATTATTCGCATCTTTTCAATAATTTCCGGGGTGGTGCGACAAATAGACAATTGGTATTCTGTAGTTCACATCCACTTATTTACCAATGCATACGTTTCTTATATGACATCTGTCTGTTGCTTCATTAAAAACATTTAAACGGCCTACGTATACATTAGAACATTCGCACAGAGAATCTAACCTTGGTTAATGCATTCCGAGTCTTTGAATATTCAATCACTGTTGCTTCAGTGTAAGGACCTTTCAATGTCCGTCGAAACGATGATGACGAGCACATCTGATGACGATGAGTGGAGACGAAGAGCAGTGCCTCCTCAAATGACTTGTGGTTACGATCACAGTTTTCATAAATTCAGGTGATGCCACAGTGCTCCTGCCACAGCAGCTTGGACACGCCTGCCTTGAGAAGAAAGGCCAGCGGGCGATCCTGTTCATGGCTACAGCTCCTTACTTGATGACGTATTGATTTTACGCTACATTAACTATTACTTATATCATCTTTTTACATCTGATAATCATGCCACCGTCTGCCATTGTCGACCAGACAAGGAAAAGCTCGCTCGGAGTACCCTGTCATCACTCATGAGACCGACACACCATGATTAAAGAACAACAACACAATAGAATTGTAACTTGCCTGAGATTTTATTTCATGCTCATCAGACATAGGGGTCGTCAGTCAGCCTAAGGCAGTACTGGCTTTTTAAATCCGGTTTGTAATTTAATTATTCATTGTAGCGTCCTTGGCTACGACTTGTCTCAGTAGTGAACTAAACCTCAGCATAAAGTTTTGAGCTGCTGAGGGTGACGTTGGATTCAGTGTTGAGATAATTTGTAGGAAGTTGATGGAGAACCTCAGTCTTTGACAGGGCGACAGTCAGGCCGTAACGAGTGGCTGTGTCTACGAATTGGTCACTGATGAGTTGCAAGTCGCCCTGCACGTCAGGAAGCAAGACACAGCGGACAACGAGGAAAACCTGGATAAGGGTGTCTGACGTCTCTTTGGAAACAGTTTTCATACCGCAAAGTGTTACCAACCACGACACTTACCACATGTGAATTTATTCTCCAGACTCCAAAACGTAAGAGACAAGGCAGCTTATAACTGTGAGGGATGAGAGTCAGGTGGCAGTGACTGTTCCACTAAAATATCTACAGCAACACCCGAGAAAGCTTATTATCAATACAATTTCGTTGAGATGTCTGTCAGAAACTAGTTCTCTTGGTCCATTAAACTTCAGATTTAAACGAAGATAAAGAAAAGGTATTCATATGATTCTCTGACTTACACCTTCAAAATACATAGATGTATTACGGAAATACAGCATACAGTACTTCACCGTCATGTGGGACTACTGGTTCTTATCTTCGCTCAAAGTTCACGGAATTTATAAGTCTCATGCTCAATGTAACTCTGATGATGTTCTTCAGGGATCCAAGTGTTGCAAGAAGTTCTTGGTAGAACAGTAAAATAAAATTATTCATGTTCTTTGCTGATCCTCAAACACAGTGGAGTACATTTCCCTGCTCCGGTGATCATTACATTCCAATATACTGTACTACGTGTCAGTGCTTCACTGATCCGATCGGCGCAATGAACTATAGTGCAATGATCCTTCGAGCTCCACGGCACACACTCTCCCCGGCCACCAGCAGGAGCAGTACACACTCTCCCGGCCACCAGCAGGAGCAGTACACACTCTCCCGGCCGCCAGCAGGAGCAGTACACACTCTCCCGGCCACCAGCAGGAGCAGTACACACTCTCCCGGCCACCAGCAGGAGCAGTACACACTCTCCCGGACACCAGCAGGAGCAGTACACACTCCCGGTCCAGCAGGAGCAGTACCTCTCCCGGCACCAGCAGCGTGCACTCTCCCGGCACCAGCAGGAGCAGTACACACTCTCCCGGGACACCAGCAGGACACCTCACCAGCAGGGCAGTGCACACTCTCCCCGGGCACCAGCAGGAGCAGTACACACTCTCCCGGGACACCAGCAGGGCATTACACACTCCGGCCACCAGCAGGAGCAGTTACACTCTCCCGGTCACCAGCAGGGCAGTACACACTCTCCCGGACACCAGCAGGAGCAGTACACAGACAACAGTACCCTCCCGGACACCAGCAGGAACTCCCGGGACACCAGCAGGAGCAGTCTCGGACACCAGCGGGCATGACACTCTCCCGGCCACCAGCAGGAGCAGTACACACTCCCGGGACACCAGCAGGGAAGTACACACTCTCCCCGGACACCAGCAGGGAGCAGTACACACTCTCCCGGCCAGCAGGCAGTCTCCCGGCCACCAGCAGGAAAGTGCCTCTCCCGGCCACCAGCAGGGCAGCAGTTACACACTCTCCCGGACACCAGCAGGAGCGTACACTCTCCCGGCCGCCAGCAGGGGCAGTACACACTCTCCCGGGACACCAGCAGGGCAGTACACTCTCCCCGGACACCAGCAGGGCAGTACACTCTCCCGGCCACCAGCAGGGAGCATACACACCTCCCGGGACACCAGCAGGAGCAGTACACACTCTCCCCGGCCACCACCAGGAGCAGGTACGCACTCTCCCCGGCCACCAGCAGGACAGTGCACACCTCTCCCCGGGCACCAGCAGGGCAGGCCACACTCTCCCCGGGCACCGCAGGGCGTGCTTCTCCCGGCCACCACCAGGGCAGTACACACTCTCCCCGGCCACCAGCAGGAGCAGTCACCTCTCCCCGGACACCAGCAGGGCATGCCACACTCTCCCCGGGCACCAGCAGGGCAATACACACTCTCCCCGGGCACCAGCAGGGGCAGTACACACTCTCCCGGGACACCAGCAGAACAGTACACACTCCCGGGACACCAGCAGGGCACACACTCCCCGGACACCAGCAGGAGTACACACTCTCCCGGGACACCAGCAGGGCAGTACACACTCGGCCACCAGCAGGAGCAGTACACTCTCCCGGCCACCCAGGGTATACACACTCTCCGGCACCAGCAGGAGCAGTACACTCTCCCCGGCCACCAGCAGGCAGTAACACCTCCCGGCCACCAGCAGGAGCAGTACACACTCTCCCCGGCCACCAGCAGGGAGCAGTACACACTCTCCCCCCGGACACCAGCAGGAGCAGTACACACTCTCCCGGCCACCAGCAGGCAGTGCACACTCTCCCCGGCCACCAGCAGGAGCAGTACACACTCTCCCCGGCCACCACAGAGAGTACACTCTCCCCGGCCACCAGCAGGGCAGTACACACTCTCCGGCCACCAGCAGGGAGCAGTCACACACTCTCCCGGCCACCAGGGCAGTACACTCTCCCGGCCACCAGCAGGGCAGCACACTCTCCCGGGACACCAGCAGGAGCAGTACACCTCCCGGGACACCAGCAGGAGCAGTACACACACCGGTCTCCCACCCAGCGGCACCAGCAGGAGCAGCAGGAGCAGTACACACCTCTCGGACCACCAGCAGGAGCAATACACACTCTCCCGGCCACCAGCAGGGAGCAGTACACACTCTCGGCCACCAGCAGGAGCAGTACACACTCCCGGCCACCAGCAGGGTAAGTACACACTCTCCCGGGACACCAGCAGGAGCAGTGCACACTCTCCCGGCCACCAGCAGGGAGCAGTACCTCTCCCGGACACCAGCAGGAGCAGTACACACTCTCTCCCGGACACCACCAGCAGGAGCAGATTACACACTCTCCCCGGACACCAGCAGGAGCAGTACACACTCTCCCCGAGCACCAGCAGGAGCAGCAGTGCCACACTCTCCCTCACCAGCAGGGCAGTACACTCTCCCGGCCACCAGCAGGAGCAGTACACACTCTCGGGACACCAGCAGGGCAGTACACACTCTCCCGGCCACCAGCAGGAGCAGTACACACTCACCCGGCCACCAGCAGGAGCGGTACACTCTCCCCGGCCACCAGCAGTGGGTACACACTCTCCCGGCCACCAGCAGGAGCAGTACACACTCTCCCGGCCACCAGCAGGAGCAGTACACACTCACCCGGCCACCAGCAGGGCGTACACACTCTCCCGGCCACCAGCAGGTAGTACACACTCTCCCGGCCACCAGCAGGGAGCAGTACACCACTCGCGGCCACCAGCGGGCAGCAGTGCCTCTCCCCGGCCACCAGCAGGGGCAGTACACACTCTCCCGGGCACCAACAGCGGCAGCGGCACGCACACTCTCCCCCGGCCACCAGCAGGGCAGTACACACTCTCCCGGGCACCAGCAGGGCCACACACTCTACGGCCACCAGCAGGAGCAGTACACACACTCCCCGGCCACCAGCAGGAGCAGTACACACTCTCCCCGGGCACCAACAGCGGCGGCACACTGCCTCTCCCCGGGCACCAGCAGCAGCGGCACACACTCTCCCCGGCCACCAGCAGCAGCGGCCTCCCCGGCCACCAGCAGCAGCGGCGGCACTCTCCCCGGCCACCAGCGGCAGCGGCGCACGCACTCTCCCCCGGCCACCAGCAGCTTGGCAGCACGCACTCTCCCCGGCCCACCAGCAGCAGCGGCTGCCTCCCCGGCCACCAGCAGCAGCGGCACACCTCCCCGGCCACCAGCAGCGGCACACACTCTCCCCGGCCACCAGCAGCAGCGGCACCACTCTCCCGGCCACCAGCAGCAGCGGCAGCACCTCTCCCCGGCCACCAGCAGCAGCGGCACGCACTCTCCCGGGCATCAGCAGCAGCGGCACACACTCCCCGGGCACCAGCAGCAGCGGCACACTCTCCCCGGGCACCAGCAGCAGCGGCACACTCTCCCCGGGCACCAGCAGCAGCGGCAACACACTCTCCCCGGGCACCAGCAGGAGCAGCACACACTCCCCCCGGGCACCAGCAGCAGCGGCACACACTCTCCCCGGCCACCAGCAGCAGCGGCTCCTCCCCGGCCACCAGCAGCAGCGGCACACACTCTCCCGGGCATCAGCAGGGCGAGCACACACTCTCCCCAGCCACCAGCAGGAGCAGCACACACTCTCCCCCGGCCACCAGCAGGGCGGCACACACTCTCCCCAGCCACCAGCAGCGGCACACACTCTCCCTGGCCACCAGCAGGAGCGGCACACACTCTACCCGGGCACCAGCAGGAGCAGCACACACTCTCCCCGGGCACCAGCAAGAGCTGAGGCACACACTCACCCGGGGGCACCAGCAGGCACCAGCAGAGCAGCACACACTCTCCCGGGCACCAGCAAGAGCGGCACACTCTCCCAGCAACCAGCAGGAGCGGCACACACTCTACCCGGGCACCAGCAGGGCAGCACACACTCTCCCCGGCCACCAGCAGGAGCGGCACACACACTCTCCCTGGCCACCAGCAGGAGCGGCACACACTCTACCCGGGCACCAGCAGGAGCGGCACACACTCTCCCGGGCACCAGCAGGAGCGGCACACACTCTGCCTGGCACCAGCAGGGCGGCACACACACCTCCCCAGCCACCAGCAGGGCGGCACACACTCTGCCCTGGCCACCAGCAGGAGCGGCACACGCTCTACCCGGGCACCAGCAGGGCAGCACACACCCGGGCACCAGCAGGAGCGGCACACACTCTCTCCCGGGCACCAGCAGGAGCAGCACACACACTCCCCGCGCACCAGCAGGGGCGGCACACACTCTCCCGCGCACCGAGTAGGGCGGCACACACTCTCCCGCGCACCAGCAGGAGCGGCACACACTCTCCCGCGCACCAGCAGGGCGGCACACACTCTCCCCGGCCACCAGCAGGAGCGGCACACACTCTCCCCGCGCACCAGCGGGGCGGCACACACTCCCTGGCCACCAGCAGGAGGTGCCACACTCTCTCCCGGGCACCAGCAGAGGCGGCACACACTCTCCCTGGCCACCAGCAGGAGCTGCATACACTCTCCCCGGGCACCAGCAGGGCAGCACACACACTCTCTCCGGGCACCAGCAGGAGCGGCACACACTCTCCCCGGGCACCAGCAGGAGCGGCACACACTCTCCCCGGCCACCAGCAGGAGCGGCACACTCTCTCCCGGCCACCTGAGTCAATGGCTGTGAGGTCGTGTTCCTTTAACAAGGTACAAAGTGGATCAGTTAGGGTCGTGTCGTTAATCTTAGGCGCTGTTCAATGGAGGGTAAAATGAAGCTGTTTTTAATCCTCCTTTACTGCTACTGTGAAGAAAGGCGCTCGTTCCCTCGCACACCGCCAAGCTGGAGGTCTGATCACACCATGGAGGAACACCACTCAAGAGCAGTTGTACAGAATTAAGAGAAAACATCGACTCCATATCTTAAGACTGGTGTAACAAAAATATTAATTGGTATTTTTATACAAGCGATTTAGATAGAAAGCAGAAACACCACTAAAGTCAATAAAGAAAATCTAAAACGGATTGCAAAAACTCTAAAATACTGGATGTTGTAGTTATGAGTTTTGATCAAATGAAGATGACAGGGTTTTTTCTTTTTTGTCAATAAACGAATTTAAGCTTCTCTCGTTGCATGACACGATCCTGTGAGAACGACTCTCCTGGGGGCAGAAGGCTGAAAATATACAGTTACATATTTGGGGAATGGGTTTCGAATTACAAATAATATACAAGTAACATAAGTGATACAAATAAGATATATAATAACTAGATGGGGAAAAGCTCAGACTACAGGGCATTTCAACATAGTGACAGTGCAAGAAGTAGTATTTACTGGGAGTGAATACACTGGTTTGTTACAAGTTATTGATAATTTTTGCAATGGTTGGGACTGGGCTGTTCTTATAGCGATCAGTTCGTGCTCGTATGGGCTGGATGCGGTTGTGGTGTCGAACAGCAATTCTCGGGCTAGGGATCTCAGGTGGTAGTAGGAGCCGGTGTCGCGGATGGTGCAGAAGCTTCTTACCAAATTTGCAGATGAGGTCGTGGTGATGGTCAGTGAGAGTCGAAAGGGTCAGTGTGTTGAGCGCTTCTTGATATGTGGAGTAGGAAGGGGAGAGAATAATCTTGCATGCCCTCTTTTGCACTTTTTCTAGGTGTTTACGTTGTGTGGCATTTAGGGAGGAAGACCAGGTGGGTGAGGCATAGGTGAGCTTGGGAAGTGTGAATGTTGAGTAAACACTGTGTGTGTGTGTGTGTGTGTGTGATGGCTTGTATTTGAATTTTGAATTTAGACACATACTGCGGATAGTTTATAGTATCCACATGTTTGCACTCAGTAGCTAAGTCAATTCCCACGTACACAACTAAACTCACAAATGTGATTGAGTGTCCCTCACACAGATGTGAATAACAAAGTGTGCGGTCAGGTGTATTGCCTCACACTGCTGTACTCATGCAGGTGTGAATAACGAAGTGTGCGGTCAGGTGTATTCCTCCAAACTGCTGTATTCACGCAGGTGTGAATAACAAAGTGTGCGGCCAGGTGTATTCCTCCACACTGCTGTATTCACGCAGGTGTGAATAACAAAGTGTGCGGCCAGGTGTATTGCCTCACAGTGCTGTATTCACGCAGGTGTGAATAAGAAGACCTGAATGTACAGTCGCGACCAAAAAAAATCACGTACCCCTCCTACTACCATACCGGCGAGCTCAGGGCCTTTCTACACGACGGGTCACAAGAAGCCGGGGGGGGGGGGTACTGATGGGGTAGAGCTAGAGGTGGCGGACCGGGGTAAGGCAGAGGGAGCACGTCAAGGGCCACATGTAGTAGTGAGAGTGTATGTGGTCTGAAAATTATCTTTAACACCTGAAAGTATTAAGGTTGGTGGATGTAGCTTGACGTTTACGGCTTTAATGACCCTGGCAGTTGATAGGCTTAAAGCCCAAACAGCCAACCAACCAGAAGGGCAGGTGTCCGGGGAGGTGTCATTTGGACTTAACTTTCCATTAGTTATCTATGTCTTTACGTGAGATTCTGGGGAGGAGTGAGAGTGGGTTTTTGGCAGGAAATGTGTCATTTGGGAAAGCCACTGATATGACAACGTAAGAGAGGAGGGGGCTTGGCTTGCTCACCACCAGTAACACTAAACTGGGCTGTTACCTCGTCACTACCATTTTGGGAAGAAAAACAAATATTAATTAAAAAAAAATAATTGTTGGATATAATGTGACTTGTAATATGTTTATTAGAATTATGAAAATCAGTGCGAGGTGATGAGGTGACAGTGGCAATAATGTTTGGTCACTGTTTCACACCCAGCCCAGGAACATCGATTGGCGAGTCGCTGCTGGCTACAATATTTCTCCTCATATTAACGTTATTATAAAAACCTAATTATCCTTGCTTAAAACATAAAGCACAACCTGAAATGATAATAAATAACGAAATGGATGACACATTTTAATGATCATAAGATAAGGGTCCCCATCCATTATTCTTTCCCTCAAGCATGTGAACCTAAGGTAATGAATAATTTACATTCATCCTTTTCTTCCTTTTATCATGAATTACCCATCTTTCTTTATTCCCATCCCTCTCTGATGAATAACTTGCATCCCATAGGACCCTCCCACACCCCTCCCCCAAGTCACCCATCCCCCCCCCCCTCTCTACCCACGTGACTTACCGTGCAGAAAGGACCGGGCCAGACGCAGGGGTTAGGTAGTAGTGTGACTGATTACCTTTGACCGAGACTGTACATACCGCAAGTTGTCAGGGTAAATTAATACGTATATGTTGCTCTGTCAAACTTCAATATATTATCTATTCATAGTAAGGAAGAGTTGAAAAAAATACCAAGCCATGTTTGTCGAGTCAGAGGAAATATATAACAAAGGCTTCTCGTTTTTTTTTTCCTTTTCTTGCCGATCTGGGTAATATCTTTTGTTTAGCGGAGTGAAAAATGCTTTCTCTGTGGGGGAACAAAGCAAACGCCGTTGATAAATTGGCCAATGGAGTCTTTATCACCGGGTAATCGTAGCATAAATCTGAACATAAGTGTAGAATTATGTAAAACCAGTTGCTCCTTCCTCGCCCGCAGTCCTATAATCAAACTGTTTTGTCTTCTTCACAAATCCCAGGGTGGTGCGTATAAATCTCTCCCTTTATCGGTGTCAACTAAAGGTACACGGACACGAGACCTGTACTTTGCTCAGACGTCAGTGATCTCTTTCCTCACCTTCGGTAATCTCAAGGAAGTGTCCCCCCCCCCCCCTACACCGGAGACGCTTTGTATAATCGTAAGTTCTTCATCGATATAACAAGTATTTCATTGAACATCCGGTCTTTCATGTAACATATAACAGTGGGGTAAAGAATTATAGAGAGGAAAAGTGATGGATAGCTGAATAGATAGGTAAAAGAAACATTTGTATGTTGATAAAAATTGAGACAGTGAAGGCCAAGTAACCTAACACTATGATCAATCTGTCAACAATAGGGGTTCTTAAACTATTCTCGCCAGCATGTAAGGCGTGTATGTTGTAGTATGATGAGAACTAGAGACAGAGAGATAAACAGAAAAGTGATAACAGGGACAAAGAGATGGCGTTAGATCAGTCTCACCATCTACAGGCAGGTACAGCAACAGACAAGTGAGATGAGTGACAAACCTTAACACCTTCACCCCATCTCTCGTGAAGGATCCCGAGGTACTGTCCTGCCTCGTGACCTACTGTGACCGCTCATAACGCAGAGATAGTGAGTGACGCCACAGCCAGAGTGACCCACATCAATAACATCGCCCTTGTGAACTATCTATCATGTCGACAACAATGCTTTGACAGCAACACGGAGAGGGGTCACCTACCCTCACGAATAAGACAAATTGCGCTCCTGGTGATTCGTCTTCGTAGGGCCTCGGCAACGTTGACGGCATCAGGGCTATCTGAGGGGGTGGAATGAGGGAGATGGTGGAGAGGTTTGGCATCTCTCTCTCTCTCTTTTTATTGGTTTTGCTAAATTTTTTTGTGTGTGTCTGTATCAGATATTTTCTTCATATACAAAAATACGGACACACAGACAAAAGTATCACACACACACACACACACACACACACACACACACACACACACACACACACACTCGGACTTACCATATATAAGGACGAAGCATATATATGACTAGCAGTGAAACAGGTCATTAGGTTTTACTACAACCGTAACTTTTCCATATTATGTCCCGTCTTCCCAGACACACCTCACCCTACCCCTTCTTTAAACAACTCTAAGTAAGTCTTAAGAGCTAAATGTACCAGTCTATTCCGCTAACGTTATAATCTCATCTTAATGCACGACCAACCTCTTTCCCACTGTAAGAATAAAATTAAAAGAAACTTGCAATAGAGGCAGACATGACTATAAAGAGGTGTTTGGGGGGTCACAATTAGCATTCCGGACCCCGCGGGAGACTCGACTTGACACGGGGACAAGAACACCCGCCACGACCCTACACCAACCCTTACCTGCCTTCGTCTCACACACACCTCACAATCGAGGCTACCATAATGCAGGGACCACACACTCACTGAGACATTCAAAGGCTTTACATAATGTTTAATTACTTACAGTAGATTTTGCTGGGAACAAGATAAAAGATGGTAAATAAAATTGCACTAAAAGTAGATCATAATTGCAAATAAATAATAAATATTATTAATTATTGCATTATTTCAGTTTAGTTAGTTTCGCACCAACAGTGATCAGACTTCCTGTTACCTGATGTGAACAAGACAATAGGAATCAGGTTATTAATCAATGACAAATGCAACTTGACCACAGCTTAAGTTCTTTATATTTCGCTTCTATAACACACAAACAAAACCTTTCCCTTACTCACTCCGTTTTTTCTTACGAAATCTTGATAAGTCTACGTAAACAATATCAATGGTATTTGGATATAAGAATACAATGTGCAAATTAAGATTCAACGAGTTAAGAAAGCCGAGTCACTTGAATATCCTTAGGTCAATACGTAATCCTCAGCGCCATTTAGATACACTCGGAATTATTATTTTCTACTCCAACCATCCCAAGCTTCGAAACTTCCTCCTCCCTCTCCTGCAACCCCTCCCCCCTCCTCCTCCTCCTTCCCAGTGAGACCACAGTCTCTTCATTATAATACAATCTGGGAGTCGCACGTACAGCGCGTGCCTAAAGATCTAAACTGTCCACATTATCTCACCTGCACGTCACACACAGCTCCACCCACCCACCCACCTGCTTAACCTGCTTACCCACATACCTGCCCGCCCACCTGCCTGACTACCTACCCACCACTGCACTCATTCAACATTCAATACCAGCTGATTGTGTAGTGATGGTGCTATTTTGGCATGGATGATGGTGGCTGAAGGTCGGATGATGACTATATGTAAGACAAATCAGTAGATGGTTAGTGGATGGCGGTAAGGCTGTATTTACACCAAACGAATCAAGTCAAGACGAGTCATTACTCGTCTCGACTTGCCATTGCAGTTCACATTAATTTATATGTACTTTTCCAGAAACCGTTCTCACCGGGAGAGTTTAGTCGAGTTGAGTCACGCCGAGTCGTGTCGAGTCGATTCATGAATACGGCCCGACCCATTTTTTTTTTTTTTTGTCAGTCATCGCGAGTCCGTTATGGTGGAAATCTCGTCATGCAGCTGGAGGATTTGATAAATCTTGTTCGGGAGCGTCCTGCTCTCTATGTTCTCTGTTATTCTAAAGAAATTGTAGAATTTGTCTGGATGGTTCACCAAGCCTGGGAATAAATGACTAAAGGCACCAAAATCTGTTTTTTTGGTGTTGATTTCATGTTTCGACAATAGGGTTCTCCTCCTACAGGCGCCGAACCCACAATAGAGCAGATAGTTCAGCGAGAGAATATGTGTCCATACTGCTCGAAATCAGGCTGGGTACTGACAATTTAGTGACAAACCTGACTCGTTTGGACTCTTTCGGTGTGAACGGGAATGAGTCAATTTGACTCGAGTCAAATGACTCTAATGATTCGACTTGACTCGACTCGTTTGGTGCAAATGCAGCCTAAAGGGTACGGTACTCATTGGATGATGTTGGATGCAAGTTATGGTAGGAGAGAGAGAATTTAAATGCACTGTACTTTATTGTGGATGGTGAATGGTGTTATGGTAGTATGGATGATAGGTAGAGATAAAAGGCACTCTGAATGATAGCTTATGTTTGGCACTGGAATAATTGCTGGGTGTTCGTGAATCTTTTTCTATTCAAGAAATCACCACGTACAAAGGTGTTATTCGCACACGGAATCATAAGATGAATAGATTAAATATGTACATGAGCTCATCCTTTAAAATTTATCATGTATAAAAACTATATACGTAAGATTAACTTCCCTCGTACATAGATCATCCACGTACAGTTGGGCCACCCGAGGTGGAGGGTATGGAGCCCGTCCCACCCTTACTGGACTGCGAGTCAAGACTCTAGACGCCCCGGGCCTAACAAGCAAACTAGCGCTTCTTGCCACCACTTCGGCCTACAGATTTTCCTTTCACAGCTAGGCCTATCCTGTTTAGTCATGACAGGTGTCATTTCCGCACCACT
This sequence comes from Homarus americanus, assembly GCF_018991925.1. Lineage (NCBI taxonomy): Eukaryota > Metazoa > Arthropoda > Malacostraca > Decapoda > Nephropidae > Homarus > Homarus americanus. The sequence goes on from NW_024715228.1 coordinate 6,590,728, forward strand.
CGCATTGTTCAACGCTGGTTCGAGCAACAAGATAGCCTTCAGCTCCTGGAAGGGCCCAGAAAAAGAGCAGACATAAATGTAATCGAACACGTCTGGGCACATACGGTTAACACCTGGGACGCATCATACGAGAGGACCACCCACCCCAACTCATGGAACATGTCAACGCCCAATAGGAGGTCTACAGGAATAGGCCGGAGCTTTATCGTGGTCTTGTAGCCTCAGTGCCAGATAGGCTGCATGCCGTCATGAAAAATATGGTAGCTGGACAAAATAATAAAACCAAAAGTGTCTAACCTTTGTTTTTAAGTGTTTCATATATTGTCTGAGAATCTATTAATATGTACATCAGGAAAAGTACTGTTCCTATTATAACCCTTTACGCACTATGACTACTTTAGTTATTTATTCTGATTAATGACAGTGACTAACGGACATTTTGATGGATTTTTATTCTGTGAAAGAAAATAAAAGGAAAGGCTCTTCCTATCTCATTTATTTCAGTAAAACACCTCTCTAACAATGAAACAAGTAACTTAGTCTTCGATGCAGGTCCAAGAGTGCAATATCACCTTTCATGAGAAAACGCCAGACATCCCTGAAAAATACCGACGGCAATGGGTTGTGGGAAAAAATGGATGCCCAGGCCTCTCCAGAGATTCACAGACATGGAGGCACGAACATACACACACACACACACACAAACACACACCCCACGTGAGTGCGTGTGTTAAGCTATGTGGACACAGTCAGCCGTATGATTATGTATATTATTTTTGTATTGTTACCCCATCACCAGATTTACCCCCCAGCAGTAATAATGTTATGTTACTTAAGTCCTTTTACAGAGTTAAAACTGTTATAAGCCAATTATTAAACTACATGGATGTTACTGCGAGTGTTGGGAGACGTCTAGACAGTAACTCGCAGTCCAGTAAGGGTAGGACGGGTTCCATACCTTCCTCCTTTGGTGGACCATGACATTCTGTGTGCAACTGTACATGAACACACTACGACATAAATCATAACGTACAATAACACACTATATACAGGTAATTGAATCCGTAGTCAATTAATTAAAGAGGTATATTTTGGTGAATACGAGGCTTTCACACACTTCCAATCATCTTGTGCAGTTGTGGGCAAAGAGAATTCCTTGACAGTTGGCGTTATCATGATTGGAACACTGTGACTGAAACCCATTGTCGGAACCCATGATTGGAACTCAGATTAGAACCTACGATTAGAGCAGATCAAACCTGTGACTGGAACCCACGATTGGAACAATATGATTAGAACCCATGATTAGAACCCATGATTGGAACACAGATTAAAACACATAATCGGTACCCATGACTGGAACCCATGATTGGAACACTATGATTGAAATCCACGATCAGAACCCATGTTAGGAACACAGATTAAAACCTATAATATAAACCCATGATTAAAACCCATAATATGAACCCATGATTAAAACCCACCATTAGAACAGATTAGAATCCACGATTAGAACCCCGTGATTGGAACCCATGATTGGAACACAGATTAGAACACAGGATTGCAACACGGATTAGACCCATGATAGAAACAGATTAGAATCCATGACTGGAGCCCATGATTGGAACAAATATTACAACACAGATAATAATCTATGATTGAAACCATGACTGGAACCCATGATTGGAACCCATCAATGGATCACAGATTAGAATCCATGATTGGAACCAATATTACAACACCGATTTCAACCCATGATTTAAACCCAGGACTGGAACCCTTGATTGGAACCCATAAATAGAATACATTAGAACCCATGATTGAAACCCATGACTAGAAACCATGACTGGAACCCATGACTGGAACCCATCATTAGAACCCATGACTGGAACCCATCATTAGAACCCTTGATTGGAACCCATAAATAGAATACATTAGAACCCATGATTGAAACCCATGACTAGAAACCATGACTGGAACCCATGACTGGAACCCATCATTAGAACCCATGACTGGAACCCATCATTAGAACCCAGGACTGGAACCCATGATTGGAACCCATCAACAGAACACATTAGAACCCATGATTGAAACCCATGACTGGAACCCATCATTAGAACCCATGATTGGAACACTACCATCTTCACAATTTAAACCTTTCAGCTACTAGTAAAGGGGAAAATCAATCATTACCATATAACAATGACCCACAACAATGTAATCCTCGAACCCTTGACTGTGTATAATCATCATTTTTTTTCTTGGATTATCTTTAAAATACATATAATTATTTTTTTCATGTTGTCTCAAATTTATCCGATCTTTTCGTATTTCGTGTTACCATTAATGAGAATTTTATGTCGTAAACCCGAAGGAAGTGGATTGACTATTTCAGTAATTGCAGTCTTCAAGGAGTAGCTCAACTGTTCCCTGATGATTGTTTGTTAGTCGGAGGTGTTAAAGTAGATGAAATACCAGGGGAAAATAATACCTTTAAGAGATAAGGTATATTATATAAATAGTACAGTTGTTTGGGAAAGTCATCTATTATCATGAGCTTCGTCGAGGGTAATGGTGGAACAACACACTTTATTCGAAGCACCGGACGTAAATAAACTCCTAGGTAATGTTCTCTCTCTCTCTCTCTCTCTCTCTCTCTCTCTCTCTCTCTCTCCAATGTGTTACTTTAAGAAAACTATATAAAATTGACCACCTAAGTACGATACCACCCACCTAAATGTAATGAATTGACACATTAAGATATTCTAACCCTTTATTATGATTATTTTTTTGTCAATAAGTACGATATCTTCACCATTTGAATACGATAATGTGATTGTACTCCAGGTTTCAGTCATCGTTCTCAAAGGGTTAAGTCATAGTACTCAAAGGGTTAAGACATCATACTAAAGGGATTATTAACTCATTGTACTCAAGGGGTTAAAAGTATAAATGGAAGATACTTAATAAATAAATTCACATATAAACAACAACACGAAAAAAAAAACACAGATGCTTTTACTAACACCAAAACGTCAACAAAGTGATAAATGATTCTACAGTAAAATCAACGACGCAAGACATTATTTTCTACTCGGAAAATTTGACTGAGATCCCTCTAGCCTTTTTCCTTCCAATGAGCGGAAACAAACACGGGCAATCTAAAGGACGGATTGACCTACAGACAGACACGGCCAAAACAAAATACCTCATACTAAAATAAGAGGATTCAACGATTTATGACCCATGATTACAGGTGATGGTACTGGACATTGTAACTACAGACTGGGATGTTATGAGAGAAACCCACAAGAAACAATGAAGTGTAACAAGTCTATGTAAACACGGCCACACACTCGACGTCCTCGTCATTATTGTTAACACTTTTATAATCTGGTTATCCATGGATGCTGGACTCTAAGGTATGTGCTGTAATCTGAAAACACTCTTTAATACAGAATTGATGTAGCTTGCTTACAAAATACAGCAGATACATTAAGTTCCACCGTCCATACATGATCAGATTATCGGCATGTATTGACAAAAATGGTGAATATGTGCATTATAAACATATCTATGAAGACTTATTACTCCTTATGATTCCATTTTGGATAACTCACTTAGTACGTTAAAATATACTGAAATAACACAAAGAACAGAGAATGAGCAATACCTGATGACTCAAACAGGTGATCACACGTCGTAACCGGTGGTTGTCTGGACGTCGAATTGAGCAGCGCGGTATGTGTAAGTGGCTCCAACATTACGAGGTCTAGTCTGCAGGTAGCCAAGGTCACTGTTTCAAACTCTCTGCGAGTGAACGGTAGTGATCAAGGTGTGGTGGTCGGGTGCCTGAGGCGTGTTGTGACGGTCTGGCTCCTGGGTTACTGAAAGTTCGGCTCCTGTGTTCTCAGATCACTTGTGCTTCCTATACAACACTTAGCCGTAATACACCTCCAACACGTACACTGATGTCTCTACACTGGGTCTCAGTTCAGAAGGTAAGGATCCTTACGAACGAATCGATCGCGAATCTATTTTTCAATATAGTTCTTAAGGATATGATTTGAATAATTTGGTAGATTTTTCGGTAAACAGACGTTATATTATTAATGGGTAACTGTACATTGAGCGATAAAACTATTTTCTCAGTTTTGTCTGATGATTTTTTAAAGCTGGCGAAACATAATCAAAGATTTACATCGACTGTATAATTATGAACAGTTGGTATGCTTGACTGGGTAGCATGATTTATTTAAGACGAGAGTGCCTCTTTATATTGAACATAAAGCATATCATTGTTCGAAACATCCCAAAGTGGTTAATGTCGTAAATTAAATATTTCACAGTCATGATAAATGAACAACTGAGACACATTGGACACTCAGGTTCAGTCCTCTCCAGGCCCGCTAACTTTTCCAAAGTTTCCCAGAGGGCGTGTCTGAAGGCTCACTTTACGCTTAATGTTAAGTGCGTTCCTTTAGTCTAGTGTGTAAATAAAATTATGTATATATATATATATATATATATATATATATATATATATATATATATATATATATATATATATATATATATATCATTAGTCCATATAGCTCGCGGACTTCCATATACAAACAATACCTCACTAGTCGGGAATCGAACCCTGGACCTCTGCTTGTGAACAGGGATCGCTACCACCGCACCAGAAGGACAACAAAAGCAATCCTAAGCTTTGTTATATTTCATACAAAGTCTTTTAATCTGTTCATCGTGCTTGTTAAGCGCAGTGAACCTCCATTGGGGATTGCCTGTGCCAACTATGTGGTCGGAGTAGCATTTTACCGAATCCAGCTAGGAAACACGAGGCTACATATATACCTCATTAGTCCGTATAGCATGGACTTCCATATACAAATAATACATCCCTAGTCGGGAATCAAACCCTGGACCTCTGCGTGTGAGAATGTGGAGATGCCACATAGTTGGCACGGGCAATCCCCAATGCAGGTTCACGGTGTTTAACAAGCACGATGAACAGACTTTGTGTGGAATTTAACAAAGCCTAGGATTGCTATTGTTGTCCTGGGTGGCGCGGAGGTAGCGATCCCTGTTCACACGCAGAGGTCCAGGGTTTGATTCTTGACTAGTGAGGTACTGTATATATATATATATATATATATATATATATATATATATATATATATATATATATATATATATATATATATATATATTAAGAATGATATAAACGACAAGATACTTCTCGTAAAACAAAGAGTTGGGTACCTTTGTGGCTATTAGTTTTATTGGTAGTGAAGAAAAGTGATAGAAAATGTCATAGGCAATAGTGACCGAAGGTAGTGATGATATCAGTGGATAGTGGTGACCATGGATAGTGGGAACCGTGGATAGTAGTGACCGTGGACCCACTTTTATTTCTCAACCTATCATAATACTTCCTCTTCAAAGGTTTATTCTACAGTATCTTACCTCAGGTTACGATTTCACTTCATTGGCATAAGGTCGGATATTTCAGCACTAAACTGTTGCTTCATCTGCGTCATTTTACGTCCGAGGGAAAAAAAATCTGTACTCTTACTAGGAGCTACGTGTGTCATGACATTGAACCTGGCAGTAGGTGGTGTTTCTTTTATTTAAATGACACAACCCGAGAAGTGTGTTGGAACGTTATGCGGTGACGGTGGCACCTGAAAAGTAACACTAACTCCGCAATTTCGGAAAAAAATACTGCTCAGGGTGATGGACAAAAGAATGTTTGGCCTCCCTCCGTCGACGTGGGAGGTGTCATGACCACCCCCCCATGGATCCGCCCCTTACCTAACCTAGCCTCCCAAGGTAGCGTGATGATGGCTAATCTACAGATAAAATAAACTGAGGTGTCTAATCTTCAGTGAATTCAGGGAAAAAACTGAATCACGTATATACACAACATGATTTCAAAATGGTATTGCGTAGATTAAAAGCAAAGTATTCACGGGTGTAATTATCGCTAAGCAACATCTCACGTAACAAAATACGACATGTCATGCGGTGGAACATATAAATTTGTAAAGTAATGAGCGTGATATTCAGGAAAAGTTATCGTTATGTTGATAACAAAACTAACAAGAATTCTGACATATTTCACAATAGAGGAACCTAGAAAATGCATTAATTTGGGCTCACGGCAGACAATGTATGAAAAAAAAAAGTAAAAGTATCTCGTTAAGGTAAAATATCACTGTAATGTTTATTTTATATTTTTAGCGTTATAATTCTGTTATAACGTAAGTCATCATTCTTACAACATCAGTTACGAGACATGTTCATCGTAAGAACGTGTAAGAATTCACACCCAAGGCCTGACAGTCCACCTCTCTGACAAGTATACCATTTACACTCGGGTAATATAAATGACTAATAAGATACAGTATTTCCCTACACATGATCATATATAGACAACCAACTACCTGTATTAAATCAATTTAGTTCAAGATACTCGGCAAGAATATATTTTTTCCATTAACCTAGAGACAATGAGCCAGTGAGCCAGTCGTACAGAATATTAACAGGTGCTACAAAACTCAAGCAAGCTAGTAATAACAACGATCATGAAAATGAGATTTTTTCCCACAAAATGTCTTGCTTTACATTCCGTTAGACCACTATTTTTTTGGGGGGGTTAGGGGGGGGGGGCTGGGGGGGAAGTGGAGGAAAGGGGGCGTGAAAAATATGAAGAATAACTAAATGAAGGAAAATCCGGGATAAAAAAAAATCAAGGAAATATACCATAAAAAGCCCAAAAGAACATAGACAAAGAAACAGACATAATAGCCCCTAATTTAGTAGCTCCCTTAAGTGTGTAAACAGGGTGGTGGAGGGAGTTTACTAATCCTTAATGAGTAAGACATGACACACGTGACCTCAAAACATTAATTCACTTTTCCTTACGAGAGTTTAATCATAAATAAAAGCTGAGAGAGAGAGAGACGGTGTTAGTAGCCGGCCCCCATCACTCACTGCTCACGAAAACATTGCTAACGTTACCATCACCAAAATAGCGGAAGTTCATGAAAACCATAAGACTGTTGATGTATCATGAGTAAAAGTGTAGATGTTGTTTATAAAGTACAATAGAGGAAATATAATGCCTTTGGTGTTATGAGGGCATTGACTTAACATTGATAAGTAGAGTAAAAGATTAACAGTTTTTATATGATGTTTTTTGTTATGATGGTGATATCTTAGTCGAAATAAAAAGTTTTATAGATAAATATTACATAAGAGATTTTAATAGAAATATTGGTACAATAATTCCCATATGGTGATAGTATTATAAATGCTGTGTTTGGACAGAATTACTAGGTGTATTCAGATATATGAGACAGAGTTTTTATAAGTAAAATAATTCCCAGACGGTGACAGCATCATAATATAGTGAATTGACTCGGGTATAAATAGAAATACATCTTAAAGAAAGTATTAGTCATGCTTCATGTTTTAGTAAGTCAGCGGCGTCATGTTGTGGCCCTCAGGCAACTCTCTGGTGTATTAACCGGGTGAGGTGAAGAAAAAAAATAGTTCTTTATTAGTTCCTCTCTCACGGCAGTAGATGTGTTACTGTGTCGTTAGAGTTTCATGTCATCTGATAATGGCCAGGAAGGGTAACAGGGTCCAGGAGCTGTTATAGTCTAAATGAAAATAAAGAGAGGAAGTAAGAAAAAAAAATAAAGTGGTTTGCTCCAAGACATCCTGTTCCATCTTTGTCACCAGGGAGGTTAATATTAATGTAGTGGTTATTTACACACTTGATGACGATAGATTGATGAAGGTGATCTACATGTTTTAAGACTAACTGTTGTCTCCTTCCGCTCTTACGAAGTGGGGAGAGAGAGAGAGAGAGAGAGAGAGAGAGAGAGAGAGAGATATGACAGAATAACAACAGAATTAGCTGCCGGTTTCAATGTCACCATCATTAATCCTTTTTAATCAAAGAGCTTTCTGAAAGTTAAAAGACCAAATGGGGGCAATTTCAGGCATTACACTGCCGTCATTATTCCCACTCTGAGAGTTTGGCGACTGCTAAGGAGAGCCAAAGTGGTCAAGTCTCAGAATACCCATTAACATGACACCAGCCAAGCTTCCAACACTTGCCTTACTTAACCACGAGAAGAACAAACAAATGCATAAACCAATAACCATAACATTTCTGAATTACATTAGATATAACGAAAATTACGGCACACTCGAATATTACCCCACCTTTATTTATATATATCACGGCCTTTATTATTGACTTTGCTAAGACCTTATCATTGTATATTTCGTTATCATGCGTGTGTGTAGCACTATTGTAGTAAGGCGGCAGTGTGTTGTAAGGTGTGCACAAGACAATCGGTGGCCGGGACAGAAATAAGTAGTCTTCTGCTGGAAGTTCCATTATTACCAAGCGATTAATTTAATTGGTCACGACAAAGCGTCTTATTTTTCCCGGATTTCAGTTTCAAGTTTCTTATGCACGTCTTTATTTTTGGGGATGGAATATACATCTTTTAGTTGTGACTGTCGGCAACGATATATACATCCTAGAGATATACGATGAACAGAATTAGATATTTTTAACCATGATTTTTTTTTTCTGTGTACTGTCTTCAGATGATGTACTTAGTATGCTGTACAGGTGGCGTCAGATTTTGTTAGATGTTCAAGACTATCAACCTCAGATATTAAAACTTTAGGTGGTTTCTATTGACTCTTATTACTAAAACCCTTATATAGGCTTACTGTTTGATGGAGAATACGTATAAATGTTATTTATATATCGTTGTTGTGTTGGTCACTGACTTACTCGTCTTGATATTAATAATTGCTAGGTGATTTAACCCATAACTTCTTTTTAGTTTCGTATTTCTTATTGATATTATTTGCTTATGCATTTATTTACACACACACACACTCTCATAGAAATTACTAAGTATGAGTCTCAATATGATACGTTAGTCTGGTAAAACTGTAAATTACTTCTCTATACTTTGATATATAAAAGACATGACAAACCACAAATTAGTGTCAACATTAAGCTAAAGAGACGATCATAACAACCTCTGAAAATCTGAATGCAATAATAGTAAAATAAATCATGACGTTTATAACTGATTCATATCGACGGTGAGTTTTTTTTGTGTGTGGAGGTGAATTACACATGTATTCCCTGTAAACTAGTGCTATGAGATGATTCTAAGTCGACTCATGTACGTCACCACCCGCCACGAGATCTTGTACCACGTTATCGGTGTATCAAATGTCAGATGAATCTATGAAGGGAGATGTTCATTTATTGGTCGTAAAAGGAATCAGTGAGCCCTGTTGGTGGAGACTCCGATAGACAAGTGTTGAGAAAACCCAGTACCAGGCGAGATGTTTTGTGAAGGTCTCAAAGTATTGGTGTTGAGAAGCGTCTTTAAGGTTTGTCTAATATTGTTGTCAGGAAACCCTCCGAGCTGACTGATGAACGGACGGTTAGAGCGATCACTGTGACTCTCGACATGGCGTGGCTATAACTAGTCACAGGTTATTAGAGTTAATGAGAACAAAAGAAGATTTATCAACAGCAGTGACCGTCTGGGGGCTGGCCTGTGTTAGGAGATCAAATGTTGACATTAAAAACAAGAAAAAAATATATGTTGCAAACCTGTAGTCTGGTGGTGAGTGGTTGGTCACCCACACGAGGCATCTCACACACACGGAACATTGACAACAAACAAACAAAATAAGAGTTCCGTGCGTAGTATTCTCTTGACCGTCAATACATCATTGTTTATTTTCCGTAATATCTTTATAATCTGCATGGTGCAAACCTTTATTATGTAGTTTAGCTCAATAATCAACGCTTGTGTGTATACTTTATCACATGTTGTTAGTCGCCTCTAACAACCTTAAGCTCCTCACGTCGTTAAGGGGATGGCGAGTTATAGTTACTACCTTATTCCTCACTCTCGACCCTCAAGAACCACCTCTTTATGCTTATTATTCTCCTGTTTCTTGTTTATTCCTTTTACAACAGGTCGTCTCTGTTATGTACTCCTCCCGTTAAGTGTTTCATTAGCTTTCTTCCCGCACTGTATAAAATCCGCTTCTAATCGGCTAAAAATTAAAGATATAATCTCCACTGTCTCCTCCTCCTCCTCCCGCCGGCCATAATCACAGATGATCGTCTTTGGTATCTCCGGGATGGGTCACGACCAACAGTGAAGAACTCCCTCAAAATCTCCTTGACAAGTTACCTGAGATGTCTAATTATCTTCCGCCACAAGTGCTTCATTTTTTTTTACCTGATCTAACACAAATACGTGTATCCCTCAGGAGTAATATTAGCTAAACACATACGCACATACTTACACACTAACACATACCTACACATATACACAATTACATATACACACACATACACACCTGTAGATGTGAATTACACGAAAGCGCTTGGAAACTTCGTGTTTTCTTGTTTCCTTGTGGTTATCAACGTATACTTGGATCACGCGCACCGACAGTGATTTACCTGCACACACACACACACACACACACACACACACACACACACACATCAGCAACAAAACTACATCATCTTATCCACTGAAAGCAAAACATTCATTTTCAAACACAGCTGGACAAAAACACAACAACAACAACAACAACAACAACAACAACAACAATTCCCAAAGATTTTCAAAATGATTTACTGCCAACAACTGAACCTCTCCGTCCAGCTAAAAGAGTTGACAGGTGAGCCAATATTAGCGATGAGCGTCAGGCTTTATGGGGTAGTTTATATAAGCAATTCTCTTCTTTCAATCATTCGTCACTGTTCGCCTCGCCTACCCGTGACTAATTCTATTATTGGTGCTAAGGTGAACTACGCCTTTTGTCTGAAGGTTACGTTACGTTAAGTTACGTTTGATTATCTTGAGTTAGGTAAGTTTAGGTTAGGTTAGGTTAGGTTAGGTTAGGTTAGGTTAGGTTACTTATGGTAGACTGGATGAGTAAAGGCTATTTTACTTAGATTAGTTTAGTTAGATTAATTAAGTAATGTTTATTATTGAGGATTAATTATCTTAGTCAAGTTATTAAGAATCAGTTAGTTAGGTTAGATTAAATTAGGTTAGTTTAGGTTATGTTAATTGGGTTAATTGAGGTTGGGATGTTTAGATTAACTGGGTAGGGTCAACTGTCTTCCAAGTCATTAACAATATCACAACATTAACCTCATCCGTACGAAGTGGTTAAGGTTACGATATATCACCAGTAACGTTTGCCTGGACAGCATTCGCCAGCTTCGTAAGAATTTCCTGTTTATTTACAATACCTTGAAGACAATTTTAAGAAACTTTGATAGAGAGGCAGTGTTGTGTGTGTGTGTGTGTGTGTGTGTGTGTGTGTGTGTGTTGAGTGACAGTAGATTGATGGAATATAATCAAGAGTTATATAAAGTTTTGAATATCTAGTCAGGGAGTCTATTGTGCAAATGACAGCATCCATCTTGCTGATAGCTCTATAAAGGTCGCCTGGCTGAACGAGAGAGAGAGAGAGAGAGAGAGAGAGAATCAGAGACAAATAACAACAAAATATATTAACCCCTTACGACCTGTGGGCGGAGATAAATAACAGTGATGAAATAAGAATTTGTTTTTTTAATATGTATTTTTTTTAACGAGTTGACTCATATAATATCAATGTCAGATTTAAGACTTAAAATGTGAGGGCACTTTAAGACACACCTTCAGTATCCATCAGACATGTATGCTTGCAACTGTTTGTCCAGTAATGCAAGCAGGAGACCAGAAAGTATCTGTTCCATCTTGTCTTGCTTGTATTGACTTCCACTCTATATGCAACACTGTAGTAGCCTCGTGAAAGCTTAACGACTGTCGTGTCATCCATCATCCCTCAGATCACATACTAGCGTGATCATTCTCTTCTTTTATTATCTAAAGTAGTCGAAGTGAGGACATGATTTTCCTATGCATATTATTAGCAATAACAGGCGTGGGTGAACCTTCTGGTCGTGGTGGATGTGTCGGAGATAGTTCCTGGGGTCCCATTTATAGTTCCTGGGAGTGTAAATCATCTTGACCGTAAGACAATGAACGCGGGGCAATTTATTTTGACACTCCCTCACAACCCGAGGTCCTCACTACCAGTACAGTACGTCACCAGGTACAGTGGCTCACCTCTATGTTGATGCTTCAGTCAAAACATAAGCTGGATCTTACACTGTCAAGAAAGTCTAACTTCACTCACATGTTACGCTATAAAGCTCAGGGAAAGATTGTGGTTCTGTAGGAAAGAAAAGAATTATTTATTTTATATAAGACGTTACATCAGGAAATATATTAGACATTTTACCTGTTATACTCTCTCTGGTATAACAGTTAAGGAATTCTGGGAAAAAAAACACTACAACATCCTCTCAAAATACCTTGTTCTTTTTTATTATATCATATTTCTGATGCCTCACAATCAAGCTGTCTGGGGGTGACGTCTAAAGCGGCTACAACTATCACGATTTTTCGGAGTTACTTGAAGACCAAGACTAAAACTGTCATATTTAGCCATGAAGAAGAGTTCCTCTTACTGTAACATAACAAGGTTGTGATACCGGAATACCTACAACTGTCTCCCCAGATTACATTCAAGACGGATGTGTCTATTCATGCCTGTGTCGCCTCTAACACCTGGACAAGATATATTGGGTATTATTTATGTATATAGTTGTTTTCTGTGTCACTGGCAAGCTTGTTGTGGAGGGTCTTGTAGTGTAGAGGTGAGAGAGACAGAACTCAACAACCCGCATGAGTTGTGTGACACCCAAGAGCCCTAGATTGTGGTTCATAGGCTCTGCTGGGAGTTTCTATCACTTGCTGCCAAAGTTAGTAACTCCCAAGTGTTTGTTATGCAGGATGTTTGGGGGGGTCAGGCACGAGTAAGTGTGACGAGGAAGTTATGTCAGCAGAAACATGGGTCACCGCTAGCCTCCCCCTCTCTCCCGACACACAATCTCACACTGAAGACATGTTGAGAACGACCGTACGAAGTTTTAAAGTTTGGTATGTCAAGGAGATTTGTGTTAATTTTCTTTAACTGTCATTTAGAGGCCAGAAACTGCATCTTCGTTACCTCGGGCTTAATTTTTCCCAGTATCTTTTTGTCGTAACTTAAATGAGCCAGTTTGATGACCGCTTACCTTACTCGTCACCTGGACATTTAATTCCAGGATCTGTGAGAATTTTATCCCACCTTCTCAGCACAAAGTCTGTAACATACCTGAGCGAGCGGGAGGTATCACACATCATACCTCTCACCTCCCCGAGTTTTATGTGGTACCTCGAATTTGACTTCTCACCCTCAGAAGGCCAGCAGCTAAGTAGTTAAAGGAGAGTTTATGAGGCAGCCTTGGTGGAGGAAGAACCTGAGTTGATGCAGACGCTCCTTACCAATAATCACGCCCTTGGGAGAGAGGACACCGCTATGTGTTACTCTGGCGCACTGGGAGATATGGCTCCATTTGTCGCCACAGTGATTGAAAATAATGATTCTTCGGAATCACCTTACATTCTGGAAACGTGTTCACAGCTGGTATATAAAATTGACTTTCCAACACACATCGTAAATAATGGATGTGTGTGTGTGTGTGTGTGTGTGTGTGTGTGTGTGTGTGTGTGCCATTATCACGGACCGAAGATTCGTTTATAGCCTCCAAAATTTACGTTTCAGTTGCACGGTGCGTGACTGTCATTGTTGACGAGGGGGAAAGAAATGTGAGTTTTAGGTCACGCAGAGGTCAATCAATGTATAAGTTAAAGAAAGCTTTTAAAAAACAAATGAAATAAGAGAAATATAATGAAGATATAAGTAGAGAATTAAATAGAGAAGGAGTTGTGTGAAGGGACAGTGATAAAAGAAAGAAGAAGAGTCGTCACTTAAGTGCTAGAAAATACACTGAAAGGAAAAGCGGGATCAGGCGTGCGTGTCGTGGGCTGCTTGGAAGGAAAGATGGTGGAGCCCTAACTTACGTAAGTCAACGTGGCTCGCTGGAACATAATAGCGAGCAGAGAGCAAGCGGCTTACATGGTCCTCTTGAGAAAGGTTCTGGCATGGAGGGGAACAAAAAAAATAAATAAAAAAGACCAACAATACGATGACTGAAAAGGTATTAACGAAATATGGGGCGGAGAGAGGCACTATGTGATAAAGTAGAGGGAGTGTCGAGGTAGTATGAGCACATAGAGAGAGAGAGAATGTGTGTGTGGATAAATGAAGAATGAACCTGGAGGAGAGGTGAGTGAGCTGAATGGAAGGAGGTGTCGGGGTGAGTCAGAGGTTAAATAGGTGGGCAGAGTGATGGATTAAGGTGAGCAGAGAGCATGACCATATTTACCTTGTGTGCTGGCTGCAGTGTTGGGGGGAAATTTTGCGAAGAAAGTTTAACATGTTGTGGGAAACTGCTGACCCCTGTTGATAAAATACACGATATACAGAAAATGTGGATATATTTTAAGATTTTCTGAAGAACAAAATGGAATTATAATGATTATTTTTGTTGATATTATTATTATTATTATTATTAGTAGTAGTAGTAGTAGTATTGCTATGGTTAAACCTTTTATGAAAATGAAATTAACAGTACCTTTCATCACTACATATCAACATTAAAAAACTTTCCCCCAACGTATTCGTACACCCATGTTCCTCATCCACATATCAGTCACAAAAGATGCGTGGATGTGCTCCAGGCGTGAGGATCTCTGCTTCAGTTGGCGATGTACCTGTGAGTTTTCATCCAGGAATTACCTTTAAGCTCACGTGGCTATGTGATCCTCGGTTATTCTGTGGAAGTATTGAGGGATGTGTTTTTCTCCACTACTTGCCGTGTTATTTGCTTAGTAAAAGGTGCATTGATGAGTGTGATCAGCTTAACCATCGTCAGCTAACCTGTTTAAGCATTTTTAACGCCTCCTGGGACTACTGGTTATCCTTTGCAGTAAGAGAATTTTATTTTTTCCTAATTTCTGTTTTTTTCCAAGTGGGTTATTATTTTTTCCAAGTGGGTTATTATTTTTTCCAAGTGTGTTATTAATTTTCTCCATTGGGACTATTTTTCCCAGTGGTAGTATTTTCTTTGTTACTGATAATATTTTCCCCAGTAAGAAGATTTTCCCTTTTCATTCAAAGTTGTGTTTTTTTTTCCAGGGGTTATACGCGTTGATTGTGACGTAAGTTGAAAAAATAAGCTGGATATTTGGTCTCGCGTCATGAGCTGTTTTAACTCGGAGAAGGAATGAGATGTTTTATTTCTTCCTGAAGTTTTTTGTCGTTAAAACTCCAAGTAGACTGTGATTGATTTGTCGTCGACGTCGTTGTAGTGTAATGAAAAGTTTGTTGTTGTCGTTTTTATAATTACATTTCTGCACTTCAACGTCTAAGGTGCTAAAGCATGAACCTTAAGTCAGAATATACACGAGACGACAACAATAGACAATTTGTGAATAGTTTCCTCCTCAGAAATAATATTGTTGCTACAGAGGCTGAAATTATTTTGAAATCCTATTACCACTTTTCTTTTCATAAGTTATTATTTTTCAATGGATGTACCATGACCACTGGACCAATTTTTTCTCCCTATACACCATTACACTTTTAATAATTTTGATTTTTTTAAGTATTAATTTTTATCTACTAAATATTGATTGGGGTGAGGTTACCTTCAATTAATATATATATATATATATATATATATATATATATATATATATATATATATATATATATATATATAGATAGATAGATAGATAGATAGATAGATAGATAGATAGATAGATAGATAGATAGATATAATTTTTTTTTTTTTGTGCTGAGCTTAATTTCCTGTAATATATTTGCTCAAAGGTTAGTTTCATGGCTTGGTTCTTGGGGGTGTTGCTTTCACTATGAGTCTGCCTGAATGAGGTTTCTATAACGTGTCTGCTTTTGCACTAGACATTTATTACTATAATAAAGAAGAAATATATGTCAGATTTCAGTGGATACTAAATAACTTTATACGCTAATGTCTGGGATAATTTAACCCTTGTTTTGGGAGGTATTATTTCCGGATTCGTTTTATTCAGACAAAAAGTTTTTGTTCGAAGTGACTATATTGTTTACCATTGTTTGTATACCTGCACTGTGTATGTACATAATGAATCAATATAACTTGCATAATATCTTACTGAATAAGTACTCTACATATAGTATCTATCTATCTCTTTCTATAAATCTACCTATCTTTGTTTTTATCTCTATATATGTCTATCTTTCTATCTGTCTATCTATCCTCCCAACATTCCAACACAGTATCGCACGTACACCACCAACTCGTCAGATAAACACAAACTGGCAGAAGAGAAAACTTGACTTCACATTCGTTTATTTTCGGATCTCCTCGACGAAATTTCATGTTTAAGTTTCTGCTCCACTTAGTTACTGTTGATTGGTTATGGTCAACTTTAGGGGAAGCTCTCTCATAAGGACATAAATGAGTACTCGTGGAAAAGACAACAACGATTGAAAAGTGGCACCGGAGCTATAGTCTGAAGAGAAAAAACGACTAGTGACCAAAATTTGTGTAATCTTGCAGTACGGTCGTGCACGTCGAACCTGCACTTCCTATTTTATGGACAATTTCAGCCCATTTCACCATCAAACAGAGTCAAAGGTCAAGCGGAAAGTCAGTGCAGTGAGATTCGCATGTGAATAGCCGCGGTATCGAGGATTTTGTGCAGTTTGAATGCAATCGGCTCTAGTGTTGTGAGAATGGTGATAGTCAAGACGATATGATCTTCCGCCACAACACTGAAGCCAGTTCGTGAGAGTTGCTTTAATAAGGGCATTTAACTATGTAATTTCTCTTTCATTATCGGATCTTAGACGAGCAAAGTTTACCATCTGTTAGAAGTTTGTTAAATAAGCAGTTTGGTTTGTGTATGAGAACCACTAATGTGGTCGAACATGTTTAGATGATTATGGGTGAGTTTCTTTTAAATACTGTGTGTATGTATGAGTTAACAGCTTGAGTGTGAGTATACACTACAGTATATCACATTTCTCGCCATCGTTTTTATCGTCATGCTAAACCATAACCTAGCCATCCCCTCTCTGAGTACTGAACATCATAACCCACAGTCAATACACTCCCTATGTGAGCGACCGTCTCTCGACCGCAAAGATTCGGGCGGGCGATAATACATTTTTTGAGACTATTTGGCACAGAAGAACTCGTCTACGCTCTCATTTTAGGTAAGATTTGCATATTGTGTTTTACCAATAAACGTAATCATTAAATAATCACTAACGAAAATAAAATAAAACTCTAACTAGGAATATAATGTCGTCTCATAGAACTTCAATTAATATTTGTTATTTTAGGCTGTAAATAAATCTGGCAACATCCTGTCCACTGTTATAAAATCAATCACAAAAGGTTATTAATATTGGAAAAAATCCAGACTCACATATTATTGACCAATATCGTCCAGATTAATGAAGCAAGGGATTTATTAACAAGCGAAAGAGAGTCAATTCTTTAGTCAAGGTAGGGACTGAGAGTCAGTTCCTTAGTCAAGGTAGGGAGTGAGAGTCAGTTCTTTAGTAAAGTTAGGGAGTGAGAGTCAGTTCTATTTATCATTATAATCCCCCCAAAATTATTTATATTGATAATTTGATTCTGCTTAGTAATTATGTTTTAATTCTTGATATTTGAAGATTAAGTTAAATAAGGATTACATCAATTTTAAATGGAGGAGGAAGAACATTATACAATAACTTTAACTTAATATAGTCAATGGATTAAACAATCAACACATGAAAGACCCCCAATCAACACATGACACATCCAATCAACACATGATACCCCACCAATCAACACATGACACACCCAATCAACACATGACACATCCAATCAACACATGATACCCCACCAATCAACACATGACACACCCAATCAACACATGACACACCCAATCAACACATGACACCACACCAATCAACACATGACACCACACACCAATCACCACGCAACCCCCCAATCAACACGCGACACCCTTAATCAACATGACACCACACCAATCAACACACCCACAATCAACACATGACACACCAATCAACACATAATACCCCAATCAACACATGACACCCACCAATCAACATGACACCCACCAATCAACACATGACACACCTCCCAATCAACATGGCCACCCCAAATCAACATAACACCCACCAATCAACATAACACCCCACCAATCAGCACATGACACCCCACCAATCAGCTTTTATTTTTACACCACCAATCAACACATGACCCCATAATCAACACATGACACCACCAAATCAACACACCACCAATCAACACATATTTTACCAATCAACACATGACCATATCCCAATCAACACATGTGCACCCCCCAATCAACACAACCTGCTCCCAAATCAACACACTACCAATCTTTTATGACACACTCCCAATCAACACACAGACACACCAATCAACCACATGACACCTCCCCAATCAACACATGACTCTCACCCCAATCAACCCCTGTACCCACCAATCCTTGCAGCCACACTCCCAATCAACCACCCCACCAATCAACCCACATGACACCTCCCAATCAACACGCGGCCACCCCCCAATCAACACTAACACCACCAATCAACACAGCCCTCTGATCAACACATAACACATAATCAACACATGACTTCCCACAATCCTTTATAACACCCACCAATCAACTTGCAGCACCCCACCAATCCTTTATGACACACCACCAATCAACACATGACACACTCCCGTCAACCATGACACACCCAATCAACACATAACACCCACCAATCAACACATAACACCCACCAATCAACACGACACCCACCAATCAACACATGACACCACCAATCAACCACACCCCACCAATCAACACATGACACCCCACCAATCAACACATGACACCCCACCAATCAACACATGACACACCCAATCCAAACATGACACACCCAATCCAAACATGACACACCCAATTAAAACATGACACCCCACCAATCAACACATGGCACCCCACCAATCAACACATGACACACCACCAATCAACACACATGTCCATGAATCACGTACATATAATAAAGAAAACTCTACCAAATCTACATCCTGTTCTTAACCTTTGTACTTTACCACTATGTCTACGAACAAGAAAAATACAACAACAAAACAAAACAAAAATCACAAGAAAATTAGACAACAAAAAATTATGATTACCACTTATGTACAACAGTCACGTAGGCTTATGATGATATTGAGGTGTAGTATGACTTTACCCTCTTGTCTCCTATTAATCTTTACGTAATTAAGCTATTTGTATGCATGCTGATTGCTGAGACGTAAGACTTGGATCACCACGAGCCAACCTTTGCAGTAGCCGTGTGTGTTGGTCCCGGAAAGTTATTGATTACCTGATGGCAAGATAAGAGGTAATCCTGTAGAATACCTGGGGGGAGGAAGGGGGATACCAGGGGGAGGAGAGGTTTTAGGGGAAGGGGGGGCACGAGAATGGTTGGAGGGAGGGTATAGGGAGATGGGGACGGAGGAAGGAGGAATATATGGGAGGGGGTGTAGGGTGATGTGGAGAAATGGTAAAAGGGAGGAGAAGGGGAAGCGGAGGGAAGGGGGTGAGTTACGGAGGGGGGAGGGAAGAAGGGAGCTTAAGAGAGAGGAAGAGGAAGAAGAGTGATGGATATTGTGAGGAGGAAGGCGACGGAGGGAAGGAGAAGGGGGCAGAGGGAGGAGGAGGAGAGTGTCGAGGGAGGAAGTGATGGAGGGAGCTTAGAAATAGGAGGAGACTTACGGAAGGAGGGAGGAAGAAAGAGGAGAAGGAAAGAAGAGGGAAGGAGGACACCGTGTACTACTTAAGACATATATAACCAACTCACACTGTTGTCAAGATGTATAGACAATGACAAGTCCTAAGAAACACTTGAAGGGGGAGAGTAAAGACGGGGAGAGAATAAAGAGAAGTTTGGGAGAGAAAAGAAAGACTAGAAGAAGAGAGAAAAGATGGGGAGAAGCGAGAGATAATATGGGTTGAGGGAAGAGGATGATATGAGGGAAGAAGGAGAGAAGATGGTAGGGAAGAAGGAACGAAGAGAAGGTTAGTCTCTGTGTAATGAAAGTGTTGCGGCCACAAGTCGTACACACTAAATAGGAGTAAGGGAGGTGGTGGTGGTGGTAGTGGTGGTGGTAGTGGTGGTGGTGGTTTGAGGATCGGAGGCATCCACCAAAAACACTCCCTGACTTTGCTGCTGCCTTCACCCACGCCGTCAGGAGCGAACACAACCCCAGGTCACGAGGATGATGCAGCCAGGAGATATAGATGACTCTCATTTGCCGCTTGATTAACTGAGGCAATAAAAGAAAAATGTTAAAAAAGAAACGACAACATTGACTCATTCAGCTTTCAAGTTTTATTAATCATGAAGTCGAGGAAATAATTATTAATGGCGATATTTTTAGGGGTCTTTATCTCGTTCTTTAATCTTTTTGAGTACGAAGGTTTAATTTCCTTGAGTACAGTGTCATCGTACTCAAGGCAATCAGGTATCATATTCGAGGGTTAAGACTTTGTAATCAATGGGTTAAGCCATCATACTCAAGGGATTATTCAGTCTTCCCTTTTTGGGTTTAATTAATCGTACTCAAAGGGTTAATTCATCGTACTCAAAGGGTTAATTAATCCTACTTAAAGGGTTAATTCATCGTACTCAAAGGGTTAATTCATCATACTCAAAGGGTTAATTCATAGTACTCAATAGGTTGATTCATTATACTCAAAGGGTTAATTCATCGTACTCAAAGGGTTAATTAATCGTACTCATAGGGTTAATTCATCGTACTCAAAGGGTTAATTAATCCTACTCAAAGGGTTAATTCATCGTACTCAATAGGTTGATTCATTATACTCAAAGAAGTTGGCATCATACTCAAGCTCTCATTCTCTTTTTTCTCTCTCAATGAAAGTTCAACTATTGCCAAACTTATCGTCTGCAATAAAAAAAAGGAAACATTTCAAAATCCTAAACACCGAGAGAAAAAAACGTGATCAATTACAGTACACCTTTTGCTTACACCTGTTTACTCCTCAGTGTCTTAAGGTGTCGAGTCTCACGCAGCCACTTCTTTAATCTCCACACAATATGCATTAAGACAATCAACCCCCAGCAACTTCAAATGACCCCGCGGGATTCATTTGCATATGGAAAATACACCTGAACGTAAAATCCCGACGACGGTAAATGAGAGATTTCAGCAAGAGGCTTTACATTATCCAAATATGTGAATTCTATGCATAATATAATCGTTCGTAGGTAGTGATGATGACGATAAGGAAGGAGTCAGGTGCGTGTTTATCTCCTCATAGCTGTGTACCTGGTTGATAACGGGACCTGCTATGACCCATGCCCAGCACCTGTGTACACCTGATCTAACCTAATGTAACCTGAGCACACTTAACCTTCAGTAAGCTAAACTAAGCAAAAATACCCTAACCTAAACACACTTAACCTAACCCACCTTATCTACCACTAAATAGCAAGTAAAACCTTCTCATCCACATTTACATAGAAGGTAGAATATTTATATCCACAGTTACATAGAAGGTACAACATCTTTATCCACAGTTACATAGAAGGTACAACATCTTTATCCACCGTTACATAGAAGGTACAGCATATTTATCCACCGTTATATAGAAGGTACAACATCTTTATCCATCGTTACATAGAAGGTACAACATCTTTATCCACCGTTACATAGAAGGTACAGCATCTTTACCCACCGTTACATAGAAGATACAACATCTTTATCCACCGTTACATAGAAGGTACAACATCTTTATCCACCGTTATATAGAAGGTACAGCATCTTTATCCACCGTTACATAGAAGGTACAACATCTTTATCCACCGTTATATAGAAGGCAGGCGTCGCTATGTCCAACTCTGAATCATAGCCACTTTATCTCTCCATCAAATTTGTTTTTCTTAGTCTTCGTCAACTGGGCTGTGTACTGTAATTTTAAGTCTGGTTGTGTTTGTACGTGAATGATTGTTCGTGTGTTTTTGTTGTTTGTGAGTGTGAGTTGTTTTATGTAATTCTGATATCATTCGTTGCTTACCTTTGTTTGTCGGTGATTAATTTTAATTTTATTTTTTTTTTTAATTTCCTGATTTTTACTGATTTGTACGAGGATTTATTTAGATACTTATTTACAACTTGCAATACTGTGTGTGTGTGTGTGTGTGTGTGTGTGTGTGTAAGCTCCTGTGGCTGTTTAAGCATCTTGAGTTATTTACTATTAATTTTATTTAACTGCCAGGCTTAAAATTCCTATTAATCATGCAGAGTGGGTCATCATCCACGACTTCCAACCTGTAAGCTTGAGGATTACCTTAAACAATGTACTTTATTTATCCATTAGTAAACATTAATTGCCCCCAATGAACTCCTGGACATAAGGTCAACACAGCAAATATTAAAAAAAAAATCTTCATTTCTTTTCATTTCAGGGTTCTTTTTTTTTTTTATAAAAATCTTACTTATTTAATATCTTTATTGTATCTGCTTAAAAGGACTTTTTTTATTACTTTAAAAGATTTATAAAATTTAACGAAAACTTTACCTTAATAATATCTACTAAGAGAAAGTTAGAGAAGACCACGATTCTCTTCCTATCTGGCGGCCATCTTGTTGTTGTTGTTGATATATTTGGGTGGTTGTACAAACACGTGTTCCTCACCAAGTGTTTATCTTGGCTAAACATTTGCTCAAGACTGACACTTTAGACACTTGCTAATGAACCGAGAGCACAAGTGTCGCCTTTACAGATACAAGAACCAGTAACTGCAGTTTATGCTTCACGATTCACTTACACTAAACTGTACATTGTAGCCTGTGTATATTAAGGGCGAGTGATCCAATTACTGGCAGAGGAGAAATTCTAAAACTGATTGATGATTTCCTTCACAAGCTGAGAAACCCGAGAATGTCATGGTGTTCATGTACAGGTGATGAAGGGTCATTGAGAGCGTCAATTCAGTGCATGACAAACGGACGACACATAATACGTCATGCGTGTAGTGGATGGCAGCATGCGTCAGGGGCTGAGGCAGAGCACGTACAATATTTCTTATATTTGATCTCACAAAGTGGATATTGCACCAGTATTTAATTTGCCTACATTCTTATCGTTATTATGCTTTTGCTCAAACATTTATTGATACGATTGTCTAGCCTTTTGAGGACTATGAATTAACCCTTTGAGGATGATGGACTAACCATTTAAGATCGATGATTTAACCCTATGACGACGATGGATTAACCCTTTGAGAATAACCATATAAAACCTTGAGCAGGACCTAATATATATACCGTCGTCCTTAAAGGAGTAAAGTCTTGTTCCTCTGTAGATACTATAAGTTAGTTGATAACTCAAAACACTATTTAGAATAATTTATCTCTTCCCGTTTGTTTATATACCGGGAAGTGTGTGGCCTACCTGTGCCCTCCCCCCTCCTCGAGGACACGGGTCTCATTGCTGGAGCCAGGTAGAGGTAGCTCAATATTTATTACCTTGTTCTGTTTCTTTTTCTTCCTCTTATTCACCTTCTTTTGACTTGTTCGTCGGGTCAGTGTTTCAAAAGCTATCAGCGCAGTACCCGTGATCTCGTTTATTTGTGACGGCGGATGGTTGTGGTATTGTGGAACACTTCTCGAGAACATCTACTGTAGACGTGAGGACCTGAGTTCGACGCTAGAGTCAGGAGCAGAAAGCTAATATATTTTCTTGATGTACCCTGTATTGATCTCACTATCAAAACAAAGACTCCCTGGCCACCTGGCGCCCTCCAGTTGATACTGGCGTCATCTACCTCGCCGGGATGTGTTGCAACACGTAATTTTGAACCGTTTGTCAGCGTTCTGTTTTATTATTCACTGGTATGTTTCTTCATTATCTTTATTTGTAATATGTATATTTTTTTATTTTAATATAGCCATGTTTTTGTTCTAGTACTTTGTTTCATGATAATAAATATTTACTCAGCAGATTTTCCAGTGCCGTTGGGAATAATTTTAGTTGTTTCGTGGAAAAGACATTTGTTATTGATCTTTATTTATCATTTTTGTTTATACATAATTATCTTTTCAAGTATTTTGACAGTTTTATCAAATCTCGTTATTTATGACTGAAATTAATTTGGATGTCATGCATTTCTTAGTCATCGTAGGTATTTGAACACACGAGTAAACTAGGAAATATTCACTCGAACATTTATATACAGTACAGTATATCATAGTGAGTTCTTTTTTTTTTTATAATACAGTAGTTTATACTCAAGGCTCTCGTGAGGGGACTGAGAGGAGGTCGTTTTATACAATGACTCTCACTGATTGTTGGTGTTTTAATGTTTATATATTTTTTGTGTCTTTTAGGGGTATTTGGACACCTGACTTGTATTTTATTTGTGAATTATTATTATTGTTATATATATATATATATATATATATATATATATATATATATATATATATATATATATATATATATATATATATATATATATTGCTTTATTATCATTACTATTACTATCATTATTATCATTATCTTTTTTCTTTTTCATTATTATTATTATCCTCATTGTTATTATCAGTATTTTTATTAGTTTTCTCTATTATTTATTAATATTATTTTCATCATTGTTATAATTATCATTTATATTATTTTCTTATGAGATCTTAAACCATGTAAAGAAGAAGTGGATGAGTTTCCGAAGATTTATAACAAAACAAGTGAACTGCGCCTTCCGAATGTCCACCCAGCCGTCCTCCGGTCATGTACACAAGTACTTCCCACTAAGTCTAAATTAGAATAATATTATTTTAACTTAGTATTTATTCTCCTTACGTGATGTATAGGAAAAACACGGATTTTAGGCACTGAACTGTGACTTGCCACTGAAAACCACCATTTGTTCTTCTCACTGCATAAATAGTGATGACTTGGCGATACGTAGGAGAGGAAATTAACTGCTAACTTCAATAATAACTTTGATCAGGTCAGCTCACCAACACACCTGTACTTATATGTTAATAAGCAATTACAGTAATGTTTGGATCTATTGTTGTTGGGTGTCAGCCAATCTAGATAACCAAATATTCGGTTTTTTCGTGTTCTAGTTTTATACAAAGATGTTGAGGTGAGCAATCTGCGTCTTGGTCAGGGGAGAGGGGAAATAAAACCACTTTATAACAGGGACAACCATATTATATTATATTATTTATATTATAAATGGAATCGTATTTACACTGATTTACACTTTATATAATACTATCGAATTCTGAATTCTGCATTATCTTACAAAAATAGTGATATAAAGAAGACTAAATGCATCTTGGAAGAAACCTCGCTCACCTCCAAAGTCCGTCCACAGACACACACACAGACACATACGTACACATCTTCGACACTACAAGGGTAAAACTGTGTGGATATTCCCCTAACAGTGTATATAAACTATATTATTACATTTTAGAGCATGAAGTCTGATAATGTAAAACTCATTATATATTTCAGTAGAAAAGAAATAGAACACTGTACCCAAATATCAGAGTGCAGTGATATAAGCATTTTTTGGTCTGAGTTTCTTGATAACCTCGTGTTGCCCTGTTGAAATCTCAAGAAGTTGACCTGCACTGAGGCGTCGTCAACTTCAGCTGCCATGGGCGGCTTGTATGCCTTGGTGGGTGAGCCGCCCGCCTTTTGTCGTAGCGAATACAATGTTGCACCTCTGTTTAATGCAAGAGGAGCAATTGTTGCAGTAAATTTGCGGACCTCAATAAGTTGATGACTTGCTGTAAAGAAATGGCAAATGAATCTGAAACATCATCCATTACTGTTAACGCTGACAGAGGTAATGTTTGAGGCTTGTGCAATTCATTATCTATCGAGGTATTACTTTATACTCTATTTATACATCACCTGACACACATTGATATATATATATAAAAGATTACTAGACCACACAGTTTTCTTAGTAGTGTAAATAGTGTATACACCTCATACAGTCCAGTGATGACAACACAACAAGGAATTATCATTGCTTGAGAAAATTATCTAACATGTCTTGTATTTAATAACTTTCACACAGCCAAAGTAAAAAAAAATATATATTTTTTTATTTTTTTCCCGAGGTAAATATTTTTTTCACCGTCTGATTGTAAGATAATAAAAATAGACGAGTTCAGTTTATACTTTGATCGACGCCTTAACACTGCAAGGAAAAATAGTTAGGCTTAATGCTTACGTTGACGAGTACACATTAAAAGGAGGTTGACACTGATCACCATTACCGAGAGGACGGACACTTAGACGTTGATGGTCTGCGAGACTGAACGGTGGACAACACATACCCGGACACGTCGACAAGAAGCCCATATGTAAACTAAATTAACACGTAAACAGCTCACGGCAGAGGGTAGGGGGGCGGGGAGGGATGGAGGGCAGGGAAGTAAGGACGGCAAGAAGGGGGGGTGATGGAAGGAGGGGTGAAGGAAGGAGGGGATGGAGGGGTGAAGGAAGGAGGGGATGGAGGGGTGAAGGAAGGAGGGGATGGAGGGGTGAAGGGACATCACTCTGATGAGTCAAAGGACGAGAGACCTTAACTTTCCGCCACGTTTATATCACACATAGATAAGAGAAAGAGAAAGAGAAGAGAGCGAAGAGAGAGAAGGTATAAAGGTAAATCCCAAGTGTTCCACTTTACATCGCTTGAGAAGAGCAGCAAAACTTTGCTTCGCTGACGGGGAAATATTCTTTCTTAGAGACTTACGTGTAGTATCGTCTTGGAGGGAAATTGACGGAGAAGTAAATGACAGTGACGAGGATGTCATATTAAGAATTCTAATCATTTACAAATGAAAATTGTGTCCCAGTTTTTCACATATTTTAACTTATCTTTTATGTATTTACTCTTCACGCCTACGAGTGGGTGACTTAAGATGAATAATATTCGGTTTCAGGTATAATTTGAGTTATTTTCCTAAATTTGATTCGGTATTTGATGTCCACATTGACCTACAGTTATTGCGAGTCAACTGTTTACCAGGGAGATTCACTGTTTTTTTATGGCACTGAGCTATTATAAGAGGCAGCCTCGTGAGCTCCTGTCTGACAATAAGGTGCCTCGCTTCGGGTTGAAATAAGAAATTCCTTAGGAAATGAATTCTATAGTTATCGCATTTTCCTGAAAACACTAGAAAATGACGTCAAGATAATGTTTAGAACAATTGATGCATTTTAGAACCTCGTCACTGTGTTCTATGGGTAATATGTTTGCGTCCAGTTGATGACGTTTACGGTGTGTGAGGCTGCGACCAACACATATACTTGTCATGCGAACCTGTTCCCTTCCAGCTGGCATCATCAACACACATCAGTGACACAGGACAGCCGCCAGCAGCTGCCGTCACTGAGAAACGCTTGGTGAATACGAACGTTTTTATGACGCAGCAGTGTATTAGAGGAATTTTACCATTGATACAGCCTCACACCACCTCGATATATTTAACTCAAACACCAAAACTTCTCTAACTTGGTCCTAGCTATGATATAACCCTCACTGTGATGAATGAACAATAACAATGGCCTGGTTCTGAAGTTTAAAGACAAACACCATTTTATGTATAAGATCACCAGGGGTTTCTTCAGCACCAACAGCTGCCTATGCTATTTTTTCCTAATAATCTCATCGGCCAACACAATTAAAAAATCTAGAAAGTTCCTTGTCTTCATAAATGTTGTCGTTAAGGGTGACGGTCTATAGTACAAGTGAGGGGATAACACACACCTGCTCCTTCACTCGCACTACTGTGGAAGCCAGACTACTTCTTGATAGTCACTCCTCTGTCGTTCAGTATCTTTCTTTATTCCCATTTTGTATTTGTTTGTCATTTAACTGATGTTTCATCTGCCATCAACAAACAAAGATTTGTTAAAAGTAAAAATTTAGTTTCATACCATCCTCCGTTCACCTTCATTTATGTCCCCACCATCAAGTTGGACAAGCAGTAAATATCCTCTACCCAGAGTCCCGTTACAGTATCCTACACTAAGATATGTTCTCTGGTGCAGCGCTGTGATCCCTCCACCACTATCACTCAGGTAACCACCCACACAGCAGGCGTCACCAGGGGGAAGTAGTCACAACCACTTGAGTGTGAGAGCTTATCTAACTCTCTTGAAAAAAGTGCGAAAGATTTTTTATTTTATTTTACATATTTGAGAAGTAAGATGATGTATTTACAAATTGAAAAGAAATATGAAATTATTTGTACTCTTTGTGAACATGGAAGAAGATGAAGAGAAAGACACAAATGCTCGAGGACAATGCTGGCAAGAGTCACCCCTCCCACACCACCTTGTGCCTGTATGACACCTTGTGTCTCTTTGAGACTTTGTCTGTATGACACTTTGTGTCTCATTGAGACTTTGTATGACACTATGTCTCTTTGAGACTTTGTCTGCATGACACATTGTGTCTGGAAGACACTTTGTCTCTACGAGACCTTGTCTGAATGACACCTTCTTTATGCGTAGCAACTTGTGTCTGTACAACACCATGTGTCTATATGATACCTTTTACCTGTATGGCACCTCGTGCCTTTGACAAATTGTGGTGATATGAAACTTTGTGTCTATAACATCATCGACCTGTATGACACCCTGTGGTCAGGTGAGAGAAACTGATGGCCGTCAGTAGCTACGGTCGTTATGTTGTGAATATAATGTAAATTGTTTCATTACCATGAAAGCTTTATGAACAACCTATATTAACGAAACCCTTAACAAAACTTAAAACTTAAGTCCACCAAAAAAGTAATCTATTTTCTGATGCATTTGTCGAGTACCTTGTTCAGACCTTTATATATTATATAATAAGAGGATCATAGGTTGAAGGACAACAGTATAGGTTTAGGTTTGTTTTCGTGGGCTTCTTTTTACCTCTGGCGTCTCCTACTGTGTAATCTCGAGGCACAAGACTTACATTACGCTGTATTTGAATGGTTTTAGAGATTATATTCTTATAAGAAGTAAGACCCGTGTTGATATTAAAATTTAAGTTTAGCTGACAAGTTGTTCCGTCAACAGCTCCAAGGATGCCATGGACACAAACCTCCATACTTCACCTTGAATTACGTTACTTGTTGGTATCGGAGGAAGAGATAACACCTGAGGCCAGCAGCGAGAGAGTAAGAGTTAATCGTCCGCTACAAGACGAGGAGGAGGAGGAGGATGTGGGAGACGACTCCTCGTTACATATATATTAATACCTTCAACCACCCTTTACTACCCAACCACACCATAGTCACATCTAACAAGTAATCTGCACACACAACTACTTAAAATTCGAAATAATAACAACATAGAAGCTCTTAAACCTACGAACATGTGGACACGCGATCACAGACAACCACTTGAGATATTGCTATATATGGCAGTATAAAAATATATAAAAAAAACTTGAGAGTAAGAAAATAGAAACTCTTACTTGTTGAGAGACGTCAGGTTGTTTGTAACACAAGATATTGAATATTTCTATATTTATGTTTCATTAGTAGCACCATTGTTACAAAATATATAGGGTTTTTTTCTCTCTTCGCTCGCTCGATACATAACTAGAATCTGTTACATTTAGTCTTGTGTTCTGAAATATCAATTGATATGATGGGATTGTGTAGGAGATTGACAATAACACCCAAAAATGCAGGAATATAATGAATATAGATAGTATATAAGTAGGTATGTGCTGATGTAGTTTGATATACTCCTTTGGTCCATCTGTGGGTGTCACCGCCATCAAGTGATATGCTAAGATACTGTCACCGGCTGAGGCCACCCACTGGGCCGCGTCTCTGCTGGACCATCCCGCGGCTCCACGCCACACTGACTGGCCTCTCGCTCTCCGTCATCTATGAATGTCTTTGCCAAGTGATCATAGTCAGGGAGGAGGAATTGTTGACTGGCAGATAATACTGACTGAAGTTCGTGGAATAATGCAAAGACCCCAAGCATGACGAACCTCCAAGGAAATATGGTATAGTGACTGTGTATAAATATATATATCCGTTGTACCTCACTGTAAAGTAAACATCTTATCAACTATGAACAAACTGTTACAGTTTCTGAGATCGTTTAATAGTCAGTCCTTAATATGCTTCAAGTATGTGGTGTGATGATTGAAGGGAATCCAAACACGTTACTACTCGGCCATAATCGAGATGATGATGAATTTACATACTGATTACCCAAAGAATCGAAGATAGTAACTTTTTCTCCGTGGAATTTTCACCAGCAGGCGACACCTATCACAGGTAGGAAAGTTTGACTCAACAGAACTGTGATGGAAGTAACTCCCAAAAAAACAGTTCACTGACGCTACAGAGAGAAGTAACAGCCCAAGTGTGTCATCAGCCGGCTGCTGCGCTGTTTCAGCTGTACCCGCCTTCAGTTTGTTTGTAAGGACTCAGTGGCGTACCTGGCACTGTTTCCATCCACCTCAATGCCTCATGATGTGGAGGACCTGAACCCTAGTGGAGAAACATCTGGCACTTTCCTCACATTATCAGTTCGTATAAAAGAGATCTAAACACTGGGACAATCCCCTGCTCTCTTCAGTGCCTCTTCATGTGGAGAGAGAGGTGGTCTGACCGCGAGAAGGACCGCTGACACAGCTGACATTTGAAGGGTTTCTGGCCCGTGTGTTTGCGGTAGTGGCGTGTCAGCTCGTCAGACCTCGCGAACCTCCACTTACAGCCGTCCCACGTGCAGTGATACGGCTTTTCTCCTGCAAAACACAATACAATTTGCTCGTTATTTCAAAGAAGAGAAAAGTCTGATGAAAGCGGACATTGTGTGAACATATTGAGGGCATTATTAGGAGAACAGTTTCCAGCAGTACCTGTGTGTGTGCGCTTGTGGGCCTTGAGGTGAGAGCTCTTAGTATAGACTTTTTCGCAACCTTCGAAGTCACATCGATGAGCTTTTCGCCTTCGAAGAGCGTCTGAGTAATCTGCTGGAGGTGGAGGAGGTCGACCAGTGGGCCGAGCTACTGCTGGTGGCGACGAGGGTGACGGCGAGGACGAGGATGATGAGATGGTAGATGAGGTAAGAGTTGTAGTTTGAGGTGAAGGAGAGGCCAGATGACCTCCCGACGAGGCACAGCGGGGCGGCGGAGAGGGACTCTCACAAAACGGCCGCTTCCCGTACCACACTCTGTCGGGTACACCACAAACACCGCCGTTAGAGGATTACACATCAAGTGTTATATATTCTAAATCTTGCAAGTTATAAGGTTTTTGTGTTAAGGATACTCTTATTATGCTCTAAGAGTCATTAAGGAAAAATGAGGTTGATCGATTATGAGAACTATTAAAAGTAAACTACAGTATAATGTACCGGGGGAGATCAACACTGTTCCTTTACGTCAAAAAATAATCTTATAACACATTAAGAGCGATAGTTTTTACCTATAGCTTTTTAAGGACGATAAACTGAATGATGATTATCAAGATATTAGAGGATTTATAATGCGGTACAGTTTATTTATGATGCGGTCAGATTTGTTTGTTTTACTTACAATGAGGCTTCGCGTATTCTCTGCAAGGACAGGAGGGGAGAACTGCCGTTTTGGAAAGCGTTCTCCAGGTTTATGTTGAGAGCGTCCATTGGATTCTTACCTAACTCTGTAAACAACATGAAAAACAAAATTAGAATAAATAGTTTATCATTGACTATAACCTCACTCCGTTAAACACCCTGGATTACAATTTGTATCAAAACATCATTTCTAATGGCTGCAACACTGTACAATATATATCAGGTGCCTACAAGAGAGCTCAGGCTCTCAACTGGCTCAGCCATGTTAATATTATGATTTTTTAATCGACTGTATATCTGTGTTCTTCTGGCTAAATAAACTGTTTAAATATCAATATCATTACACTCACCAGATTTGAGTGTGAGATCCAAGCCGAGTGGCAGTGGCAAGGTGGTGGGGAATCTGGACATGTGGAGGAGGAAAGCTGGGTCACTGCTCCGGAGGGGAGAGCCGCTGGTGCCCACCAACTCCTCAGGGCTTATACATGGGAAGCTGGTGCTCTGGAGGGGTAGGCTCATGTGCAGGCCGGGTAGGTCGAGGGACCCCAGGCCGCTGTGGTCAGGGGAGTGTTTAGGAGATCTTGTACTAGCGAAGGTGGAACTGGAGGTGACGACTGCCCGGTGGGGCTCCACCGTCAAGCATTGTGGGACGGTCACTGCTGAAGAAGACGGTGTATGTGTCGTGGATGATGCAGTCATGGTGTATGTCACCGAAGGTTTGGGCGACACGCGAGCCTCTACGGAGCATTTTGTATAACGAGGCATTTGTTTCACTGGCGGAGACGTGTCACACTCCGTATGCTTGGAGGTGACCCGCTGTTCAGAGAGTTTATGTATGTTATCGCCGGATACTTTCGGTACTCTATCACACTGCACTCTTTGAACTTTCTCATCTAACACCTTCAGGTCACCTGAGAGTGCATTTATGGGGTCAATTAGAGGCATCAGCAACCGCTCACTTGACTCTCTGTCACCTGACATTTTTTGTACTCGCTCACACAGCATCTTCTGGATATGGACACCCGAGACTCTGTGGTCACTTATAACCGGCAGTCGTTCGTCTGCCGGCGGCCTCCGAGTCTTCTCAACGGACACCCTAACTGGGCTATATTCCATTGGCCCCGAGGGTGGTCTAGGAGGGCCATGGTACTCAGGGTGCGG
The DNA here is from genome assembly GCF_018991925.1 of Homarus americanus. Classification (NCBI taxonomy): domain Eukaryota; kingdom Metazoa; phylum Arthropoda; class Malacostraca; order Decapoda; family Nephropidae; genus Homarus; species Homarus americanus. The sequence goes on from NW_024715228.1 coordinate 6,623,655, forward strand.
GTTATGGTTGTTATTAGAGGAGGGTGGTAGCCTGAGCGGTGGGCCCCGGGGTCCAGGTTGTCGGACATGGACCGAAGGACTTGCAGGAAGCTTCGGGAGCGGCTGGACATGGTTAGGACCAACCTGGGGCTCAGCTAGTTGGTCGTCCTTGGTCTTGACACTCAAGTCCACTGGTTCTAACTGCTCGGGTGGCACCTCCGCCTGTCAAGGAGATAGAGATTCTTTATATTATAACTCTTATATACATACAGTATGTGTAAAGTGATGTCTGTTTTTTAAACAATGTAATATGATTAATATTTCTGAACACTACTCTTCACGGTAACAAATTTTATTCACTACCGTAATAATTCGTGTCAATAATTTTCTCTTTTCTTTACATAAATTTCAACTTCCTCACAAGTCACAACAAGATACTCATAGAGAAATATCATGAAATACAAGATAACCTCAACCATATCTCCTATGTTTAGTCTCTTACACATACCCATCCAGGGCCTCGTGTAGTAGTGGCTATGGTAGGACACGTACCTCCTTGGACATGTTGTTGGGGTGGGTGGCGAGGCGGGGATCATGATCGGGCACCATGGCCTGGGGGACAAGTTTCGGGGGCGGCGCTCCCCTCTCCCTCCTCTAAAACAACCTGAAACAAATGAAGATGATAGGTTAGTGGTGGGCGTTGGCAAGGAGATAGAGATTTAGAGAGACATAAATGGGGTGAAGAATAAGAAAGGAAGGAAGGAAGGAATAAAGAGAGGACAAACATGGTGATAAAATAGAAACAGTACAACATGAAGATATATGAGGATATTGACAGAAAGAGTTAGAAGGAAGGCGAGAACAAGGAAGCAAGATAAATAAAAATAAACACACAAACTACGAGTCTTTTTACGTTCGAGTTATCTGGAAATGAAGTAGAGGAAGAAGAAAAACAAGAAAACAAGAAAAAAAGAAGAATAAAAGGAATGAAGGCAAATAAAAAATTAATATATACAAATATTAAAAAAGAAGATAGAGAGATGAAAAAGAGGAAACAGAAAAAGGAAGGTTAGACACCCCTCACACTCTCTTTTACAGCTACCTGGGTCCTCATTATCTACGCCGAGGTGTTGTCATAGCCTCAGGGACCCACACCGCAACACCATCACCACCACTTTATCACAGGAGCGTCGAGTGTCCAGCCATCCCCATCCATCAACACGATCATCACCTCACCTCGGATTGCACGCCGACAACACCCACTTATCCATCATAATGAGGAGGACCCGGGTGTTTGTAAATCCCCATAGAGGAGGTAGATGGGGCGTAGTACCTGCAGGACGTGGGGTAAGGAGGGAGGGGGAAGTAGCGAAAGGGAGGGAGGGAGGGAGAGAGGCTAGGGAAGTACAGAGTGGGTGGATGAAGTAGGGAGAAGAACTAAAGAGAAGAGAAATGGAGAGTAGGGAGAAGAGAAGAGATTAGAGAGAAGAGTTAGGTGGGAGAGTAAAGGAGGCTGGGAAATGAAGGAGAGTAAGATGGAGAGAGAAAGAGAGTAGGATAGAGAGAGAAGGGGTGTAGAATTGAGAGTGAAGGATAGAGAGAGAATAAGAGTAGGATGAAGATGATAGGACTGCAGACTGGGGAGGGAATGAGTGTAGGATACAGAGAGAATGAGAGTAGGATGGAGAGAGAAGGACTACAGACTAGGGAAGGAAAGTGAATAGGATGGCAAGGAAAGAAGTTTAAGATAGAGAGGTAAGGGTTGCATGCTAGGGTGGATAGGGTTGCGGGCGCCAGAGGGCTGTGTGTCCGGAGAGGATGAGGGCTCAGGTGTGGAGATATTTGCCAGGTGTTCGGTTTGAAGTACTGTTTTGTCGCTCTGTTGGTGCTCAACGGCAGGTGAGGGTCTTGTTTTGCTGTGGACTTAAATTGCGTGTGTGTGTGTGTGTGTGTGTACACCCCTGAAAGAATTGTGTGCACCATAACGACTAACCATATGACTCAATTTTCCACATCAATCAACACTTTTACATACATACACACATACTTGTCCATACATACACACATAATAATGGTTGCCCCTCGTGTAACGAGGATTGCCAGCCCTAGGGCCACTTAGGCGTGAATTTGTTTAAGGTGTAGAAGCTGTCGCCAACACAACAACCACACCGTAAGTTAACGAACTGCATGACCCAGTGTCAAGGAATAGTCTAAGAAGACTGGACAGTTCGTCAACTGCACTGGCTAACCATTACCCCGAAACACGATCCGCAAATCGATTAACATCCAGGTTCCCAATTAATGCTGGGTAGACAGAGGCAAATGGCGTAAAGAAACTTGCCCATAGTTTCACCCTGCCCAAGGGTCGAACTCGGGTCCACTCGCTTGCGAGGCGAGGATGCTGAACATTACACCACATACAAACATACATACATACATACACACATACATACATACACACACACATACACACATACATGCATACATACATCCACATTTACATACACACACACATACTCACATACATACATATATACATACATATATACATACATACATACATACATACATACATACACACACACACACATGTATGCACACATACATACATACATGTACATATACATACATACTCACACATACATAGATACATACACATACACGCACACATACATACAGTACATACACACATACATACATACAAACATACATACATACATACATACATACATACATACATACAGACATATACACACACAATGAAGGCTTTTGTTAAACCAACAATGTACGTAATAAGTCATTTATGTCCAATGTATATTTTCAGCCTTCGGGCTGCAAACTTTTTCAATAAACCGTTTATTATTATTATTATTATTACATACATACAAACACATACATGCATACATAAAATAAATACATACATTCACACATGCATACACACACACATACACACATACTGTACATGCACACATACATACATACATACACATACACACATACATACACACACACATACATACACACACACATACATACATACATTATTATTATTATTATTATTTACATACATACATAAAATACATACTGTATATACATACACACATACTGTACATACATACACATACATACATACACACACACATACATAAAATACATACATACATACACACATACATACACACACACATACACTCACATACACTGGAAAGGTTTGGCAGTGGACTACTGCACCACCCTCGTCATCGCCACCTCCTGCCACCGGCAGCCCCCCACCCACCTCGCGCAGTGCGCCACTACAACAAAATTCAGCCCAGAAGAGCCCGCACCGATAGGTATAAGAACAGCACCATCCCATCTATTGTTAAAATAATAAACAACTCCTGATTTATGTACTGTACAGCCCTGTAAATGTATTCAATGCATATCATATTATTATGTCTAAATCTAATGTAAATCTGTATATTTTCAGCCACCGGCTGCAACTCTATTAATAAACCGTTTATTATTATTATTTTATACATACATACATGCACACATACATACATACACACACATACATACATACACACATACACACACACATACATACATACATAAAATACATGCATACATGCATACATACACACATACACACATACTGTACAAACATACATACATACATACATACATACATACATACACACATATATATATACACATACACACACATACACACATATATATACATACACATACACACGCATACACACATACATACATACATACATACGTATGGCATTTCCCACATAAGTTAAGGGCATTTAATTATCTAAGCCCGTTGTCATCATTACTGGTCGTCTTCATGAGCTTCTGACGGGACCTATAATGAGCGTCACACCCTGAATCATTATACAAGTGGCCGCGGTGTTCCTGACTACTTAATAAGACATAATGACTTGGCCAGGCATGCTAATATCTGGCGATTAATGTGTAATAAAGGTTGCCTGAGGGGACGTGTTTAAGGGTAGACAATGTGGGGAGGGAGAGAGGGAGATGAGGAAGGAAGGGAGAGGGGGCTAAAGGGAGGGAGAGGGGGCTAAAGGGAGGGAGAGGGGGCTAAAGGGAGGGAGAGGGGGCTAAAGGGTGAGGAGTAAGGTAATGGAGGTTGGGGGATAGGAAGAGGAGGTTGATGGAGAGGTAGAGATAGAGTGGGAAAGGAAGAGGGAGGGAAGGCAGGAAAGAAAGAGGGAAGGAGATAGAGAATGGTGGAGTAGAAATGGGTGATGAGAAGGTAGATAGTGTTGGGAAGGAGGTGGGGGGTGGAGGGGAAGGAAGATGGCTGTAGGGGAAGGGAAAGGTGAAAAGCATTAAGGAAAACAGAGAAAGATCAACTGAGAGGAGAGGAACACGAGATGATAGGGAAAGTGAAAAAGAATAAAGAAACGACTGGAATATCCAAGGAGAATAGAATTAACAAGAAACAAAACAAAAAATCCCATGAAGAGTGTTTTCTAAGCCCCTGTGTTCTCCCTTGCAGATAAGATCGGGTCGCCAAGCCAAGACGTAACAGAAGTCTCCACCAGAAGCTTAAAGATGGTAAGTGCAGACAAATTTACCATCATCTTTGAATAACCTAACCAATGATTTGATTATGTTGTTGTGGTGACGATCACAGTATAATATTGACCACATCACCAGCCTACCGCTATATTATAGAGAAAATGTGTCCATTCCACTCGTTCATTTGTCTCTCCGTTCATTCCACATTCATCAAACTTCGCATTCACGTGTAATTCCTTGATAAAGTTGGTCACCATCACGATGTATTGGTGGCATAGGCAGGAAGGTCACTGTGACAATCTCTTCAGGTTGTAGCCACTGTTGATCTACCCTTGTCTGCTCTTGGCCACTCTCTGTTAAGCTTTGTTTGGGTATTATTTTTCGTCGTTCTTTTAGTATTATATTATGACACATTGTTCTCCCTTAAGTGACGTCTGATGTTTGGTATATTAACACAAGAAGATTTATTTTAACTTACTCTAGTTTTTTAAGTATAAGTTAATTTATTTTGTTAATGCATGATACACTATCTCATATTTACATCTCCAAATAGTAAAAATACAAAGCTGTACAACAGATAAAGCCAGTCACTGCGGTTGACAAAAAAAAATAAATAAAAACACAGAACAAATCACGTTGTACCGTAAGTTCACGTCACTGCATGTTCTTTTATTACAATACACAAAACTACAGTGGCGGCAACGTATGTAATAATTATCCTTTAAGAGATCGAGGCAGTGTACAGCCTTCAGCCATTCCCCGCCAGCGACGACGAATGTGTGTGTGTGTGTGTGTGTGTGTGTGTGTGTGTGTGTACCTTCCCCATTCTTGGTGTGTCGTTATGGAGTCATTATTTTTCCCTTTCTTTATCGTCTATTTGTTTTCACTCGAGTTGGTAATAACCTCAGGCAACTGTTTACTTACTCTGAAAAAAAAAATAATATTAGACCCCCGGAATGTTGTCTGTCACGGTTCCGGTAAAATGACCTTAATAACAGTAGTTTGTTGTGTTATTTGCTGTATTATTGTTTGTTTGTCTTATGGTATATTTTGTATCCTTTTATATATATAATTTAGACTCATAAAACATCAACTTTCAACAGTCTTAAGTTAGGAATACTTCCCCTTCCAATACATAAACCATTCAGTGATTATTTTAATGTTTTGTTTTTATATAATATTCTTCATCTGTTATTAAACTATCTGAATAATTTAGGTGTATAATTTTCTTCTATGCAATTATCCTTCACTCTGTACTTATACAAATTTACAACGTCCTGTCTCTTTCATCATCACTAACAAAAGAAAGATCCGTCATGCCTCCTTTAGTCTACCAGTGACTTAGTAGTTGTTTATATCATGGTTACAATATCACATAAACATGATACTGTAAGTTTAATTATCTACGTTACCGGGTTAATAGTGGGTTTCGCACCTCGATATCCTCCAACCTTTGGGCTCCATTGCCTTGATTTACTGTTCTCACGTTTATTTTCTCACACCGTAACCGAGGTAGGGGTATTGTTAACACCTTCCTGTCTCACCTGAATCATATATTACTGTAGACTCTCGTATTAGAAACAAAATCACATGTTAAGCTTTTATTAATCACTCCTGGGAATTTATTTATAAGGAACTGACAATTCGTTTTGCTTCTTCACCTCCGTTTATATTGTTTTGATAATGTTTGTGTGTTGTATATGTTAGAAAATGACTCTCATACGACAGCTGTATCGCCACTAACGCTATCCACAATAACATCCACCTGTCAGAAGCAATCAAGTGTGGTCATTACATAAACTAGGTCATATCAAAAATGTAAATGACTCTATTACTGGTGTTGGGGGGTAAACAGACTTGTGAATGTAATATGTTGAACTTGTTGGTAATAATATATAATCTGGCTCCCCTCCATCACCTGCCACGAGCTATTAGTGTTTTTTTTTTTAACATACTGGTGCAGTTTTATATTCCGTCATGTTTGAGTCTTATATAAGTGAGTCATGCTATTGTTAACGGGTGTTCGGTTTATTTGTTTATGATTAATCACCGCTGGAGAGTCTACCTGGGGCGTGATGATAGACACACAGGTAATTAAAGGTAAATTAAGAAAATATAGATAAACAAGCGTAAATAAAACTGTTTCTTTCTCCCGGAAGTGTTGCAATTGTTAGTAAAAATATGTCCAGGTTTTGGTCTCATTATAAATTGGTGAAAAATATATACCAACTTTCTGTTCGTCTTTTTTTCATTTTTTTTTTACCAATGACAAAGTATGAAAATTTGTCTAATAAGGAGAAACTACCAAAAGTCATAATTTTTTTGTGTGTACATATGTGAGTGCAAATAAACGCGACTGTACGCATGCAAATTCAACACCAAAGCACAAACAAGACCTTTTATGGGCTCTCGGCGGCACATGTACCAGGAGCAAGACGGATGAGGCCATAGTTAGGTTGTTACGCTAATTAAATCAACAATACAATCGGGTCATAACTCTTGACATCACCACCTCGCCTCGAGATGGACCTTTAATGCTAGTCGGGTGCCATTAGAGGCCAGTGGAACCTCGCAGACTGTAATATCCTCCCCCCCCCCAAATAATGAACGAGTCAGTAGGGCCATTACAGTGCCAAACTCTCTATAAAAAGACAAATTAAAACAGTAGAAATAAATAAATGAAAGTCTGGCTCTCGACCCACTTTACTGTACAGAGATTAACATGATGCAACAGATACATAAAACATTAAACGTATATTTTCAGTCAAAATTCCCTCGACGCTTGGCTATATCCATCATCTACTTGTGGTCTTTACCTGCTGAACGAGTTTATTTTCATTTTAAATTATATCAGAATGAGAACACGAATAAAAGAAACTAATATAAATCAAAATCAAAATAAGTAGTTAAAATCCTCAATAATCTTACCTTCACGACCCTCAAATAGATACCACATGTTGCGAGTGTCAAGGAAATTTTGTCCATTACTGTACAATAAATCCGTCAATGACAACTATGAGAGACGATAAAAAAGAATATTAGGAACTAAATTTGACGGACATATTAGATAAACACTTAGAATAGCAAAACAGAATAATGAGGAAGAGGAAAAAAGAGCTTCAAAGGTGGTTGATGAGAGAGCGTTGCCAGATAGCTTAATACTCTTATGGAAGAATGACAAACCGGCCGACAGATACGAAGAAAGATCAGCCACTCAAGACTTATTAAGGAAGAATGACGAACGAGGGAGTAAAGAATCTAATGAAGAGACTCGTCCATTTACACGAACGTCAGAAGAACCTCACCTGTCCAGACACCTGTAAAACCTTCGCTTGATGGTTTAACCGGAAAAGAAGAGAAAAGAAAAAGAAAACGTGTCTACAAGTTTAGTAAAATCCCTCCAAAAAAGTCGCTATACCAGTGAATAAAATTAAAGAGAATTGGGAAAATGGTATGAAGAATGATAATATACAATGGAATACGAAACAGAAGGACATGAAAAACAAGTAAATAATTTTTAAGAAGTGATTAACCTGATCAAGTCCGCCACAAAGAGTTTAAGGAAATCAAGGAAGGAAACTAACTTCTCATGCTCACTCAAGATCTGAATACATAACTTCATTAAACAAGGACAATTAAGTAGCGGTAATTATGAAGGATGTCCAGCCAGGGAGTGTTTAGGGTGTTGTACAGAGAGGCCGCTGGGTCACCCAAGGGTGGCTGGCTGGTCACTAGTGAGTCTGTGTCGCCTTGCCTCACCTTGCGTCCCACCTTGACCCGAATAAGATGATTATTGTCTTCTGTTGGAATTTTCTGTTGTTTACCTTTTGCAATGACCTGAATAATACTTCCTGGCGTTAATATTATCCTTCACTTTACCTGTGAAGATAAAAATACCTCGTCTGTCCTTTTAAAGTATCGTTTTGTTTTACTAATAAATATTTTTTGATCTCAGGTTCAAAACTTTATAAACAAAAATCATTAAGAATCAAGATCTGTCATGTTGTATGAGCCCGTAAACTCGTACCTGTTCATTTTTGTAATAATTAAAAATTTTTTTTCTATTTCCGTTTGTTCGTAAAGACAATTTGTGTAATGTTTTATATTTCTCGATTATCTAAAAGTTGCGACTCTATTTAAGTTTGTCTATTGACACGTTAAAATACGATATTTTGTTTGTTTTTCAGCGCTGAACTGTACGATGATATCTTGTTCGCTCCGCGCTGAGCCAAATAGTAACTAAAGTTACTATACTTCCATGTTAAAGTGAATTGCGTCCCTCTTAAGTTGTCAGGTTATAACAATGTTTCAACGCTGGACTCTACGATTCTTGATATTGTTTTCATGCTGCGCTGTAAGACTGAATCACGGTTTCAACACCAACTGCACAATTCTCTTCTTGTTACAACTGCATCATTGTTTCAACGCTCAGCCGTAAAACTATATCCCAATTTCAACGTCAACTGAGTGATTCTGTCATTGTCTCCACTCTGGACTGTAAGTGAGACCCTTTTCGAAGTCGTCTCCGTTCATTAGTGAGTGACCAAGTGGGTGCGGGCCCCCTGCGGGCTGGAGAGAGGCGCCCCGTAGCCGCCTATGGTTGCGGGCGTTGTGCGGCATGACGCGTTGAATAATGACCCCAATAATAGACTCAACTAGCTGCTCTGTTGCTCTGTGTGAAGGTAACAATTGGGCCGTGTGTGAGATGAGTCGTGCAGGTCTCTCTTAACTAATGCGGTGTGTGTGTGTGTGTGTGTGTGTGTATGTGTGTCTTCGTGTGTATGTCCCCAAAATATATACCTCCAAGTACACATATATCAACCTTCCTAAATGAAAGAGTAACTACATTTATAACCTTAAAAATAAAAAAAAATAATCAACTACAATTATCCATAATAATACATAAATCCGCATGACTACGGATTCCTCGTCTATATGCACTCAAGAACACAACAATACCCCACGAATGTATGTTGAGAGACCGTAGAGTTTCATGGCATTATTTTCTGTTCCTCAAATCAATAAACTATTCAATGATTACAAGATCTATGTTAATCTTTTTTTTTATCAAATTTACGATAGTTTAAGATAATAATAAGTATTGTTTTAATTTAATGATATTTTTTGTCATAAAGGAAGATATTATTTACACGGGTCTCTGTGGAGGTGAGGATATGGTTAATAAATCTGCTTAACATTTGTCTTATCTCAGCTGAGTCAAGGCTACACTGTGTGGCTGTTAGATAGATGATAGATAAATAGATAAATAGGAATAGATAGAAGAATAAAAACAAAGAAATGCATTAAGATGAAGTAAATAATCAAGACCTAGAAAGATCTGATAAAGGAGACTGAAGGAACAGGAGAAAGATGAAATAAAATTAATATAATAAAAATAGGAAGAGTAAAGAAGACACTACAAGAGGAGGAGTGATGTATAGAAGGACACAAAATAGCCATCCCTCTCAACATAGCGTAGCACTTCACTATGACGTCATCGACATAGAATAGTACTGGGAATTGTCTCTTAGGTTATAAGGTGGAGCCAGATTGTTGATGAGGTAAATAGATTAAAAAGTAGATGAAGAGGCACAGCAAGGTAGAGTAGATAGTAAGTGAAATAAACAGGATGAAGAAAAGGAATAAGGTGCAGCTTACAGTTCGAGTATTATGTCCACTGTTGTTTTCTTCAGTAAAGCGTAAAGTTGTTTTGTTTTCCTTTTACGGAAAATGATGGCTTTTGAGGGCATCTATCGCCCTTATCAACAGGTTATACTAATGATTGAACCCGTAAACAGTACTCCTCAGGTGTTCACATTCTCGGGGTAAGGACGTAAGGATCCACCTATCAGTGTCATCGTCATCCATCAGGCCCTCGCTGGTTACTTATTAAAGACCAAATCACAATAAATAATAAAGAAAATGTTCAATTCTTCAGGTGAGGTGAAAGGCAAAAGTCGTGAGGCAGACCGGCTCTAACCCGCCGTCATGAACGTGCTTTTAGTGAGGGTCTGACCCGCTGGGGCTGCCTTTACCACTCCTTTTGCATTTGCTGATATTTGTCTCAATTCTATTCAAAGGCCCGATAGACAGCAACACAATAGACAAGGAGGAGAGGAACACGGGGCGAGAGTGGAAGAGGCCTGGCCAACTCGAGGACGGCGCCAGGCCCTCTATTTATGAGGCCACCGTTGGGATGCGCCTCACGTCGCTTATTATCACTGGAGTCTGGTGAATCTTCCGGCCCCAGGCGATGCTGCCCGGGTCGGAGGTCAAGCAGGGTGAAAGTCAAACAAGTCGGGATGAGAAGTAAGTTGAGTTGGAACTGGAGAGTTGGAGGTTGAGAGGGCTGGGAAGGAGGGGGACGAAGAGGAGGAGAAGAATAAGAATAAGGAGGAGAATTAGAAGGAAGAAGATGAGGAGGAACAAGAAAAGGAGGAAGACAGCAATGGCAATAACACGGATGAATATTTTATTATTGCGACGTAGTAGAGTTGTTGAGAACTTAAATGCTTATAAACTATAAATTATCTGAGACATGTGTAGAGGACTGCGGTAGCATAGGAGAAGGACTGCGGTAATATGGAAGAAAGACTGCAGAAACATGAGAGGATTGCGGTAACGTGGGAGGAGAGGGACTGCGGTAACATGGGAGCAAGAATGCCAAAACATGGGTGGACTGAGGTAATGTGGGAGGAGAGGGACTGCGGTAACATGGAAGAAAGACTGCAGAAACATGGGAGGACTGCGGTAACGTAGGGGGAGAAGGACTGCGGTAACGTGGAAGGAGAAGGACTGCGGTAACGTGGGAGCTACTGTGAGTTGAGTGTTTTGTGAATACTGTGAGCAGGTCAGGGGTGCCAAGGACTCAAGACAGTTACGGTAATGGTGTAGTAGCGAGAGACCTTGGGAAGTTGTTTTGTTTGCTCGGAGCTTTGGAGCGTTAAAGATGATCTGCCTCTTGCGTACACCGAGGCATCGAGTAAAAGAAACTGGGACTAGAAACTACGGGAATATTAATGGTGCGGGGTGTGGGTTTGAGTGTAAGATCATGAAGACCGGAGATTTAAGACAAAGTGAAAGAAGATATACCTGTTAGGAGCTGTTACCGAGAGAGGATAGTACGAAATGTTTATTATATTCGATCAAGTCACTACAACAGTCGGCACTTTTATCCAGGATCATCGGCGACGCTGTATTGTTACGATGGCCAAACAAAATTTTACAATCTCTAAGAATTATTTTATTCTGCAAGTTCCTCAGTTACCAGGAAATAATAAAAAGTGATGAACCTCCGCACTACTGTGAAACTCAACATACCTATTAAGCAATTTTTTTGTATATTCAACATTTGTAAACAATCTTATTTGCATAAAATGGTTACATTCACAAGGCAGCCGCGGCTTCACTGACTCTTGCTGAGAAAAAGACTCAAGATGAACATCAGCTTGCAAGCCACAAGCTTTTGGGAGGACGCAGCGGCAGCTATTATCTCGTCAAGCTGCCTGACTACATCACCATTACCAGTTCCCAACATTCCTCCCTCACCAGTGATTGAAAACCTGTTCGTGCTAACTTTTAAGTGCATTAGGAAAACGTTCATCAACGACAGTGGATAACATCTACACACACTGTAATACTCGGGGGAGGGAGAGCAACACTTAAAATAGTAGGGGGAGGTGAGCGAGGCCGTGCCCTAACAGGAATCCACTAAGAATGCATAACCTTATTTATAATGTTCGCGTGGTTTGTCTTATTCCAATCCTGAGACTTATAAGGCAGATATATTCTTCGACACGAGGCGGGTACGTCCCGATGTAGGCGTGGAAACCTTGGAGTGGACGCTGCTCTACCAGTAATGACTCAGGTGTGCGGTCGATTATAAACGATTGATTCTATACCATGTCTGAATATGATTTAAGATATACATGGCGGGAATAATCGCGAGGCAGACATATACGGGGATAGTGTCAGGTGTCCTTCTTCAGCCGTACAGTGAAGCGACGGCCGGAATGATGATCGAGCTCAGTGAAGGAATACCCGACGGTGTAGCTGAAATTAGATGTGACTTATGCACCGTGTTAACATATGCACGCGAGTTTTTACATATACAAGACTGCCATAGTAACGAACTGGATAAGTTTTAACCTTTGTTTACTTATTAATCACGGTTGAAAGTCATAAGATTTATTTATTTATTTATTTATTTAATAACGTGGCAGTCAGTTCTTGTCTACGGGTTGACAAGAGGAGGTGGCTGACTGTACCATGATTCCTGCATAACCTATGAACGAGAACCAAAACTTGACTCATGACTGGTTTGGTGGCTGACCCCTGTAAGGCGAGAAGATCTTGTTGATGCACCCAAGACCAAAATGCCGACCCCGGGGAAAGCTGGGCTGGAGGTGTTAACTGTGTGAGGTGATGCCTGAGACTTGAGAAAAAGTTAACTGATAATCTCATCGAATTAAAAAATAAATAAAAATATAAAACAAAGAAATAATTATTCACCATAAAAGACGATAAATAAATAAACAAATAGGTACCCGAGGATGTTCAGTGCTTCTATTGTTATGGTATTCAATCATCTACTAAATGACTGGGCGAACTGATAAAAGTGACACTAACACAAGTATAATATGGCGAATTATTATCATTTACACACAGGTGGAGTTTGAAGTTTCCCTAATAATGCAAATTATACCGAGCTAGGAAAGGTATCCATTAATTTATACAGTAGGCCAAGGTGACAGGTAGGTAGTATATACACGACCTTGTTTAACGTTCCTCAGGTGTCCAAGTGTTCTTCAGGAATTTCATGAAGGAGAGATGACAAAGGAAAAAATTAATTAACCCATCCCAGCTCACAGTAGGAAGGGGAATTAATGATCGCGGAGACAGAGGAATATATAACAGTGTATCATAGAACGTGGGAACAGTTACTTTTGTTTTTACGCGTTTCTGAAGGACGTAATCTGTAACAGCAAAATTTTAGGAAGAGAGGAAGTGGAGAAATAGGAAGAGGAGGAGAAGGAGGAGAAGAGTAGTAGTAGGAGGAGGAGGAATGAGAAGGGTAGTAGTAATAAGAGGAGGAGAAATAGGAGTATGAGAGGAAGAGGAAGAGGAGGAACACTCTTGTGGGTAAGACAACTATCTCTCCTGTCTCATGGGATAACGGTCGTGCCTTGTCAATGGGACCAAGGCACAACCTTTGGTGGGGGGAGGGGGTTATGGGAGAGACGGGGTGATAAAGATGAAAGGGAGGTGAGGGAAAGAGGGGGTAGGGGAGGAAGAACTAGACCAGGAAGATGGAGCTGGGCAATGAGAATGACACACAGAAGAGGGAGAAAGAGAATGATGCGAGTCAAAAGAAAAATGGATAGAAGGAAGCAGACGATAGAATGGTTAGGAGACGAATAAACATGTAGGAGGACAAAAGGAAATTAGAACGAAGGAATAAGAAACCAGTAGGAGGAGGTGGTGAAGGAAAAGAAGGAGAAGGGGAAGGAGGAGAAAGAGAAGAAAGAGGAGGAAGAAGAAGAGTAAGATGAGAAGGATTGCATACATGTGATGAGACACGGACAGGTGAAACACAGAGCATGAGAGACGAAAAGTGAGAGGATAGGAGATAATGAGACACTAAGAGATGAACCACTGAGATTGAGAGACGGAGGATGAGAGACAGGGAGAGAGACACACACACACACAAAGAGAAGCAAGAGAAACGAAGAGGGAAGAGAAGGAAAAGAAGAGTGAGGGAACAAGAAGAAGAAGAGGATGATGATGATGAGGTGAGGACGTTCATGACCCTTCAGGAAACACGGAGCGGGGCAGGACGAGTCAATAACGTGGTGGTAGAGGAGGAGGAAAACAGCTCAAGTAAGGTTAAGAGATGCAAGGTAAACTGTTATGAAGCGGGAGTACAGGGACGCGGTGAGGTGAAAACTACCGCGAGGAGACTTACACCGCGAGGAGACTTACACCGCGAGGAGACTTACCGCAGCCCCGCGAGATATGAGTGTGAGGAGAGAGGTTGGGATAGGGGGGGGGGAGGGTGAGAGGAAGTGGCGGGTTGAGGGAGAAGAGTCGTGGAACGCACGGAGAGGATGAGAGATAGGATGAGAACATGCACGAGGGAAAGAGGGACAGACAAAGAGAAAGAGAACCACTAAGAATAAAAGAAAATAGGAATTTGGGCAACAACAGAAAAGGCAGAGAAATAATATAAATAAAAGGTAAAAAAATATGAAACATGAAAATAATGAGAATGACAATAAGTGAAAATAAAAGAGGACGAGAGTAACTAACAATTACAAAGAAGAAAATAACAGGCGAGGGTACGTTAAACGAGGTGATTAAGGCACGATAAAACAAGACTCACACGTGAAAAAAATAATAAACCATAAAAATTAAACTTGATATAAATGTTTGTAAGCAACAGAACCGACAAGAGATTTAAATTCAATTACTTACAGTGATTAGGGGGACAGTATAAATGAGTCTAAGAGTTGATGCTAGGTAAGTGTGTGTGTGTGTGTGTGTGTGTGTGTGTGTGTGTGTGTGTGTGTGTGATAGGAGGAACTTGTATATTGCGTCCATGAGACCTAAGACCAATACAACAAGTCATCATATTAACTTTGAACCCTTGACAGAGAACCCTTGAGAAAAAAAAGACACAAGAAACACAGACAGACAGACAGACAGATTTCTTAAAGTTTCTGAGTTATGACAACCAAGGGGTGACGAACGAGCTGCTCAATGGACGATACCTCACACTTTCTCAACATCAAACCTAAATATTATCCACAACATCCATCTATTGTTTGAGACTTGAGGGAAAGTTGGTGGTGGTGGGTGAGGGCTAACCCGCCTCTCGTGACAATACCCAGTTGAGGCGACAAGCAGGGGGGGGGGTGGGGGTGTATTGGAGGAGAGGGGAGGAGAGAGGGGGAAGAGTTGTTTGGGGGTGGGGGAGGGAATGTTTACCAGGGAAGGGAATGGGAGAGACAGGAGGTGCTTCTTCTCATCGGGGAAATTGTGGGGAGGGTAGGAGAGGGGAAGGAATGGGAATTTACCTAGTTAGGGAGAGGAGATAGGAGGTTCTCAAATATCTGGTGGATTTTTTGGGGGGAGTGGGGGGAAAGCCCGTTTCATCTCCCCACCACATGTCTACCAAAGCCTTACACACACACACACACACCTGCCGTAAACTCGACACCTTTTTCCTCCCATTCTCACACCTATCCCACGCCCCTCCTCAATCCCTGACATGCTCTTTCTTGCTCAGAACACCCCCACCTCGCCCTTGTCCCACTACACCCGCCCTAATCTTACCCCTCCTCACGCTCTCACCTCACACTCCTCACCTCTCTCTTGTCCTCCACCTCCTCCTTGCCTCCTCCACCTCC
This sequence comes from Homarus americanus, assembly GCF_018991925.1. Classification (NCBI taxonomy): domain Eukaryota; kingdom Metazoa; phylum Arthropoda; class Malacostraca; order Decapoda; family Nephropidae; genus Homarus; species Homarus americanus. The sequence continues at coordinate 6,639,581 of NW_024715228.1, forward strand.
ATTCTTACCCAACACCTCTCACCTCCGTCCTCCACTTTGCCCCATTTTCTCCCCTATCCTCCCTGACCTAGAAGCCTCCACCATTTACAAGTACTGTTCATGTCACCCCCAGTATCGTTAATTAACCTGGGCCCCCGTTCACCCCACCAGGTTCAAATGATTTAAAAATTCATGTAAGGAAAATATAATTCACTCTGAAACAAAGACAAATAAAATATGTTTAGTTTCCTTACAGTCTCAGTGCAATTTCGGCGCCATTTTACATGCATTATCTGTGTCCTCATTAAAATGAATATATTAAGTGAGTTTTCATAGCTATAATTACTTGAGACTATAATCTTTGAACCTCAGAGAGTCTATCTTGTTCTGGACATCAATAAACACTATAGGAAGGAGCCCAACGTGGCAGGTATCCAGTGCAATCTCAATTAGTGGCGTTCATCAAGATAGGTATCGTTGATGCAAGCAGGTGGGTGAGTGAGGCTGTGTACAGTTAGACAAGCACACGTCGTAGATTAAACACGCCGGGGTAATACATTAACTCTTCGGCAGTAGTGAAACCTTCGGCAAGAATGAGTAGTAAAATGAAGAAACTGTCTCTTGAGAATATTTACTACAGGTTGGGTGAAAGAAACCTCCCACCACATAACAAGATGTAGTTTATTTCTGCTAGTGTTGTGGACATTATTACCGCAGTGAACTGTTACTTATGTTTGGTTTAAGGATGTTCGGTATAAGGTGAGGGGAAGAGTGGTGAATTATTTGACAAGAACTTAGGAATTTGTTATCAACGATATGATAGAAATTATTATCCCATTTTGTTTCGAGTTCTGTTTCAGAATATTCACCATAAACTAAAATGTAAATAACGTTAACTTTTGAAATGTGAAATTAAGTTTTAGACGTTGGTTGCGTTACAAAAAACACCAATGTACTTTCACATTTATTTTGAAATTCAGAGTGATTTTTCTATCGACAAGGACAAATGCAACAAAAATCCTTTCCAATTCTTACGAGTATGGAAAAAAAGAACTTTCAACTACCCTTCATTTGCATATGAGACCTTTAAAACAATATCCCTGGGTTTGACATTTATACAAGCTATTTATTTGTCATTGCCAATATTCTGTAAAAAAAATATCTAAAACATTTTGCATACAGGGTCACCAAAAATGAATGCCCAGCTTTTAATATATGGATATTCTATGTATATTAAAACTCTGAATATTAGTTGTAGTCAGAAGTAGAAAAACAAAATAAAGGAACTATGCAATCTCTTGCCTGAGTTTGTGAAAAAAGATTTAAGAAAATTATGTCGAATTAGGTAAAAGCAGTTTGTGGAATACCGTTAACTTACGATATTACTGAGGACTAGTAGCCTTGAGGAACCTGTTTTCTCGAATGCCGCCGCCGTCACTGTTGTGCTGATTGTGTTACGGCAGTGGGACGCAGTGACGCACCATTATGACGGAGAAACGTACTGCTGTGACGGAGTAATGTATTGGTCTAACGGAGTAAGCCATCGTTGTGACGGATTAACGTACCGTGCGTGATGGACTAACCCGGTAGTGGTTGTGACAGAGTAACTCGCTAGTGTGACGGTCGTGGTGGAAGAACGGTAGAGTGTAGTGGCGATGTGACGGTGTAAAGTTGTGGTCTTGGGAAGTATTAAGTGATGGTATGAGGTAGGTGGTGAGGTAACGGAGATGTGACGGCATTGTTGTATACATCCTCCAAAAATCCATAAACCTCCACTGCACACACACACACACACATACTTCCATTAATATGTAAAGTGACGAATCCGGTTAGCCCTTAACTACACCTAACTACCAATTAGCACCAGAATTAGCGGTTACTGTTCCAGTAGACCAAGTGGGTGTGTAGGGTACCCTCCTCTCTCCTTCTACCAGCAAACTATATCCCTCCCTAATACGGTTTTCCAAGCTCACTCTCACACACGAGACGCCCTCTGTGCCAAACACTACTGACAACTGAGAGGGGAGAAAGCGGCTCCTCCTTTCTAATGGCAGTGAGATTAGCAGAGACAGGCAGCTGGACCCGCGTGTCAGGCGTGGCGGGGAGGGACCCGAGGATACAGTAACAGTTGATGAATGTTACATGAACTGAATAGCAAAAATTTTAAGTAAAAGAAGCTTATAAATACATGAATAAGAAATAAAAACATAAGAACAAACCAAAATATACATAGATATGAATAAGAAGACACAGGTTAAAAATTCTTGAGGAAGATTCTTTTTCGGTAATTATTTACGACTTCACAGTCGCTTATTTTTCATTAAAAAAACGAATTTATAAACTTCCGCAATTTCACTGTTTTATAGAGGACACTTTTAGTTATGGCAGATGTATTAAAAGGTGTTTATTTAAAAGTTCAAATGAAGTTAACCTAACCTAACCTAACAAATCTAACCTTAACTTAACCTAACCTAGCGAAACTTAACACCAGCCGTGGGCGAACTTACTGTTACTGAGACGGGGGGAAGCGGCTGTGAAGTCCTCCATATTAGCCTTGTTATCTATGCAATATTTCATTAGTAAGTGTTGTTTGTGTGTTATTGATATGTTCTTAGATTTTATGATATTTGATATAAAGTTAAATGTACTAAAAAATTTGTTCTATAAGGTTCACTATCTGGTGATTATGTACATGGAGATTTTGTTGAGATTTTCTATTGAGAATATTACAATGAAGTACCAAACCCACCAGGTAATGAGATTCACCTGTTAAGAAAGATGACAATGCAGAGGTCACCTGCACTGAGGGTGACCAGAACTAGGTAGGTCGAGATAAGGGTATGATAATTTTTCTTGGCAGTGCGATATGTAGTGTTCTGTTTTTTCTTTCTGATTAAGTGAGGAATTTTGAGATAGTCTCTCTCTCTCTCTCTCTCTCTCTCTCTCTCTCTCTCTCTCTCTCTCTCTCTCTCAAATGCACACAGATGTACGCGAGATAATGAATATATTTATATATCTTACACACAAGACTGTAGCATAAAACCCAGATGAACAATATTGTCAGCAGCGATACCAGACACTGACAGTCACACCCTGCAAACAGTCAGGAGTAAGACGTCCAGATTGCAACACACAAGCGAGCAAAAACTAGTGCCACAGGACTGTCAATATCTCTAACTGATTCTAAGTAAGCCGCAAGCGCCCATCCTGCCGTCAGCCAGTGCAAGACCAAAGGGGCTGCGGTAGTAGTGGTGGTGGTGGTGTGAGGGACGTGAAGGTAAATCAAGATTGGATGGTGACTGGTTCATGCTGTAGTCAAGCCATAAAACGCTAGTTATAATACAGGGGTTATCACAGGTTGTAAATGTTACCCAGTTGACCTCCCTCCCCTCCCCTGTGAGTGAGAGGCGCAAAAGATTCTCTATACCACTCCCCCTAGATTCGACCTTCTTACGAGTGAGAGGTTGATATTTGGCCTTTGTGGAAAATGTGAGAGGCCAATATTTGACCTCCTCCTTAACAGTGATAGAACCAAATTTAGCTTCATGTGTACTATAAGTGAGAGGCCGGATTTCGACCTCCTCCTTGCGTGTGAGAAGTCTAAATTCAACTTCTTGATTCACCAGGTGTTGCTAATTAACCCATACCTTGCGATGTTTATATTGTGTCAGCTGTACTATAGACAGAACCTCTTAAATTTATCTCCACATTTGTACACCATTAGTTTTGTTTACAAATAGGAGTCCGCATAGTATTTGTGCTGACACTAAGTTATGCTGACATGCCGTTATCTATGCTGACATTCAGTGACCCTGACGTTAAGATATGCTGACTTTGAAGCATTAACCTAACACTAAGGCATACTGACACTAATTTGTGTTGATACTGATGAATGCTGACGTTAAGGCTTACTACACAAATATGCTCAGATACTAATGAATGCTGAAACTAAGGCATTATGTCAGTATTATTCACTCACTCAACATTATTCATTCACTCAGCATTACACCCATCAACCTACAACAATGTAACTCCATCGTTGTATGGTTGAAGGGGATAACGGTATTAGTTACTGAAGAAGATGCAATCGTATATTTTTACCACCTCTCTCTCTCTCTCTCTCTGGTGGTAGAAGATGGTATAGAGACAGAATACAAATGAAACGGGTCTTGCTAACAGAACATACAAATTAAATACGAATTCCACAAGAAGATGGCACAGAGAGAATAAAGATTTCCTCGGGTTCGTGTAGTCACAAAACAGTTTTCTGCGTCTCAGAGAACATAAACACTGTCTCATCTGCCTAATGGTAGGTTTCCACGACATCACAGGAACACAACGCCTCCTCCCACCACACGGTTCAAGGCCTCGTGTAAACCAGCAGGTCCACACACACCTGCTGCACTGTGTGGGGTTTCCTTTATCCTTCCTGAAAATACGAGTTACCATCGTCTTTTGAGAAATCTTTAGATGAAAGCTTCAAATATTATCTTGCGTACCTGTAATTAGATTATTTTAAATTTTTATAAATCCTCGATGCCTTTGGATAAGAAATTGAAAGAAGCTTGATCTGCTCTCCAGCTCACGCGTGTTAAAATGAGGAGGGGGTCACAAGAAGTTGGTTTCTTTTAAAGTATCATTAAAGTTTGTAACTTTTACATTACGTGATCAAGTTTTTGTTTCTGATAGTAATCTTTGAACGGCAGCTCAGGGCCGATCTCTGTATGGAGGGAGGGAGGGAGCCGCATACACACCACACACACACACCACACACACACACTCTCACACATTGTCCCCACAAAAGTCATCGATTGTGATCTGTTATGTGACCATTACACAAACAAGCCTTCATTTCTGAGCAGTGCTACAGATTTCTCGCCCGGATTTAATCTTCCTTCAAAACTCGGTGAACTGTCTCCTGACATATACATTTATTATGACATAATGCTAATTCAATTATATTACTGACATCTCATTACTAACATCATTGGAAAATTTAATCGTCATACGAATCAAGATGTAATGTCTTGAACTAGAGATAGTAAGTTCTGAAAATTAATGTATACAGTTTACTTCAACAGCCAAAGCGGAAAACGGCTATGTTCGTAAATCATAAATACATCACAGTACAGTAAGTTTACCGTAAAGCTGTATTGCCGAGACTCCTTATCTCCTTTTTTAAGGCCGGGAGGGCGAAGGGATGGACGGGGACTTGTGGCCGTGCAGGACCCGGGGCGGCGGGCCCAGCTTAACGGTGCGCCAGGAATGTTAGCTTTATCCCAGCCAGTTTTTGCCACTAGTGAAGCGCCGGGACAAGGACACTTTTTGTAAACCCAGAAAATGCTCATCTTCCGTGTTGGCGCGAAGTGTTGCCAGCGTGGAGAGTCGCCAGCAGCCAGCTAGTCCTCGCCAACCTGCGGGAGGTTCTCTTTAGGTGACGCTCTCGATGTTGTGACGTGGAGTGAGTTGCCATGCCATCCTCAAGGTGACCAGAGCTTGTGATGGCAGAGAGGGAGGGAGGGAGGGAGGGAGGGAGCAGGAAACTTACCCAGGAGTCACAGTAATAGTGGGGGAGCGTGAGAACAATGAGCCAGATCCTGCCTCCTGCCCCAAGGTCGGTGGGTGTCATCCCGCCCCGCAGCTGTCGCTATGTTGTCAAACCACTGCTGGTGCTGTGTTAGTGGTGCTGTGTTGGTGGTACTATTTTGCCAGCTGGTGCTATGTTGCTGATGCTGTGTTAGTGGTGTTATATTAGTGGTGCTGTGTTGTTTTGGTGGTGCTGTGCTGAAGGGTGCTATGTTGAGGGTGCCGTGTTGGTGGTGCTATGTTGCTGAGTCTATGTTGCTGATGCTATGTTGGTGGTGTAGCATTGGTGGTGCTGTGTTAGTGGTGTTATGTTGGTGGTGTTATGTTGGTGGTGCTGTGGTAGTGGTGCTGTGTTAGTGGTGCTATGTTAAGGCCCTTAAGGGTGCTGTGTTGAGGGTGCTGTGTTGGTGGTGTTATATTGGTGGTGCTACATTGTGTCGGTTCTGCGGTGTTGGTGCAATATCAATGGTGTTGCATGATGATGATAGTGCTACATTTAGGTGCTAACGTGCAATTGTGGTGTTGTGGTAATGATGCATTATGGTGATGCTACATAGTGTTAATGGAATGATAGTGCAGCGTTATAATGGTGTATATTGTGATGCCGGTAAAAAGTGATGATGTAGTAATGACTATAGTGATGGTGGTGAATGGTATGGTGTTGTCACAAGCTATTAGTGGTAGTGGTGAATGACATGGTATGGTGATGATGCCTTATATAGTGATAATAGTCAAACCTTTTATTGCATAGTTTTTCTTGTTGTAGTAATGATGACAGTAATACCAAGTAAGTAATGTTATCCTTCGTGATAGTAGCAATGGTGAATTGTGGTGGACTGGTTACCGTACGTTTTTATACGAAGATAGTGTCCGGTAAAGTACTGGTTGCCCTTGGTCGCATGGTACCTGTTATGGTAATGGGGGTTTAAAAGGATAATAATACCTGTTGTAGTAGTAGTGTTAGTGGCGTGTAATACAATAATTATCCCTGTTGCTGCGACTGATATGATATTAGTGCCTGTTGTAACGGTGTCTAATAGGAGAGCGGTGCCAATTGTAATAAAGGTTATGACAATTAAGATCACAGTGTTATAAATCATCATGGTGTTGGTATTATTGTGACGTGGGTGTGACGTTATGGTGACGAAGAAGTGACTTTATGGTGATGAAGGTATGACGTTATGGTGATATGGTGTGACGTTATGGTGATGAAGGTGTGACGTTATGGTGACGATGTGACGTTGGGGTGACGAAGGTGTGACGTATGGTGACGGAGGTGTGACATTAGGGTGACGGAGATGTGACGTAGGAGTCCATTCGCTACAGGACAAATCCCTACCTACAAGCGGAGTTTTGGATGTTGAAACGGCGCTTTTTCTTATACGTCTACAGTTGTTGCCTTAGTGAGAGTTCTGTGTTAGGGAGATTGTCTGTTTAATGTAGTGTTGGGTTCCCGTTATTAAATAGACCGAATGAGACATTGGAGAGAGAGAGAGAGAGAGAGAGAGAGAGAGAGAGAGAAGAGATATAAAAGGATAGATAGAAGGCGAGAGAGAGAAGAGAGATAGGAAAAGTATAGAGACAGAGAAAAACAAATAATAAAGAGATAAGAAGCAAACAGCGAGAGAGAGAGAGAGAGAGAGAGAGAGAGAGAGAGAGAGAGAGAGAGAGAGAGCAAAACCGAAATGAAAATAAACACAATGAAGAGAAAGGAAACAGACATAGAGACATATACCTTGACATTTTCAGACACGGAAGTAGTAACAGTAGTAGTGAAGTGAACTCAAATACAAAATATATAAATTATTCCACTATCTTGGCCACTGAATAATGCCTTCCTAGTATTAACAGGACAATCTCACGTAACATTGGATATATCTTAATAAATTAGACTTACCACAGTATCTTTTAGTTCTTAACCAGCTTATCAAAAATTTATGTTAATCTGCTCTGAGACAGTTTTTATTTTTGTATTTCATATTCTTTTATTATCATTATTCTTATTGGTGATTATTATTATTATTATTGTTGTTGTGAGGAGCATTTCACCAGTAGAATCTCGAAAGTTTTCTTGATAATAGGTTTGGATACTAAAAACAAAGCACCAAAACCTACACAAACCCTATCCATACATTCTGATCCTTTATATACGAGGTTCCATCCGTCTATTGAAGTTATTTACTCTTATAACATCATGGCATCTATAACTCTCCCAAGTCATATATGCATTGATTACCTGACACTCTTATCTCCCCAGGTGTGAAAATCAGTAGATGGAAGAGATTAAGTTGGTTTTGAGAGAGAGAGAGAGAGATTAAAGTACTGATACACTGAGAGACACAAAGAGAGAGATAGAGAGAGGATATCGAGAAATTAAGAGATAGAGAGAGAAGAAGAAAGAGAGATTAGATACGGATAAATTGAGAAAGAGAAATATAAAGAAAAGGAGAGAAAAAGACAGAGATTTAAAAATAGAGAGAGAGAGAGAGAGAGAGAAAGATTTAAAGCGAGAGAGAGATAGAGAATCCTTCAGTTAGCGGGAAGGGAAAAAGATTTATGATAATCAGTCAAACAAAAAAACGCCTGACTCACTTTCACATAACCCTGAGCTGTGCCATATGTGAGTCCATTTTCAAATTTCAATCACAAACGTCACTTGATATCACTTAACCTAACCAAACCTGACCTAATCTAACCTAACCTAACCTAAGCCTGAAGGAAGGGACAAAGACCTTTCATTATAATGCCCGTAACTGCTATTATACCTCATTATTGATCGATATTTTATTCTCTTTTGGGGGGTAATCAAGATTCAATTTTTATTTTCGAAGAGATTAGAATATTTTTCCTAACTTTGAAAATTTTAAAATGGACATATGCAGTTTCCATTATTTTTTTTTTTTAGATTAAGGTATTTTATGCATTGAATTTTATCAATTTATAAGTGAAAAGCGAAGAAGTGTGTGTGTGTGTGTGTGTGTGTAAAAGACGTCAGTGTTGGTGTAGGGAAGTGTGTGTGTAAGGATAAGATTACCTGAAAAGTCTCTGTAACTATTACCACAATATTCTACCTACATCAGGTACTAAGAGACATTTCTCATTAGACGTCTACAATGATTGAAATGACTGGAAGATAATTAGCATCTCCCACTCACCAGGATAGTGAGAAACGGTGTACAGCACTTTATAAAGACTGAGACAGACAGACAGACAGACAGATAGACAGATAGACAGACAGACAGACAGACAGACAGACAGATATATAGATAGATAGATATAAATCACACGACAATATACAGTACAGACACACACCAAGTGCCGTACACTGTATATATACACTTAAACTCATGTGGTGGAAAATAATAACAGTATAGCTAATTCCTCTAAACAGAAATATACTCCATAATTTATATTTTTGAAGTATAATATATCTGTGAGTAACTATGTTTTTATAACTTATCAACAGAAGCATTATAAAAACATATAAGACCTCAGTGTTTGTCAAGAATGAATTATACAGACTCTGTTTCTGCTTTCGAATCTTAAGTCCACGACAAGGTTTATCTCTCTCATGTCTTGTAATATATAGCTGATTAAACTCCTCTGTGTTTTGTGTTTAATAAAATAATATTAGTTTGTTCTACACATTTTATCAACAGTCAAGTAAGTAATCCAACTTAAATTCTTATCACTATAGTAAGATTATTGGTGTTTTAATCCTAAGGCTGCTCTTCAATAACTAAAGTGAATCACATCATTGACCTGTTCATTATTGTGTCGTAAGATGAAAACATTATATTTTTTCCATCAAGATCACATTATCATTTTGTTTGTTGTGTCGTAAGATCAAAACATTATATTTTTTTCATCATGATCACACTATCAATTTGCTTGTTGTGTCATAAGATCGTGTTATTATCCTACTTGTTGCCATGTAAGACTAATTCAGCGGGGTGTTTGTTGTGTGGTAAGATCAGATCATTAAAGAATTTCCTGTGTCGTAAACTCACGCCACGAGAAAGATATGGTGTGATGTAACCTCATAGCGTTAAGACTGTGGTGGTAAATTCCACCTCGAGAGTAAAGCTTCCTGGAGAGTGACTATTAACAGCTGGTAATGATGAATATTATGATGACAGCAGCAATACTAATACAACTAATAACTAAAATGAAAATATTACTACCATTCCTACTCCTACTATTACTACTACTACTATTACTACTTCTCCTACTACTAATAATAACATTAAACCAACAAGATTTACGATAATAGTAAAAATATGACACGCTTATCGGTAACAAAATGTGTCCGCATACCTGTTAAGAGGACCATAATGTATCATAAGTGTTTATTAATACTAAATGTGTGTGTGTGTGTGTGTGAGTGTGTGTGTGTATGTACGTACGTATGAGTGTGTGTATATTACGAATGCAGCTTAACTTTTTTAACCTACAGTTATACACCAATAATTAATTGATATCATAAGCAGAAAAATATAATAATTAAGAGAAGAAGATCAAACTTTTTATAAATATTTCGGGTTTATTAAAATATTTTGCATAAGTATTTTATTTTACGTGGAGAGATATAATAAAAAAATCCCTTAGCTTCTTGACTTTTTTATTGAAATAGCTGAATTAAGGTAAGAATCTACAGCAAAATATATTAAAATATGTAAAAAAAATTATGTTCAGTTACGTTCATCATTAAATTATATGTAAATGGTATGCTCATTGGGTTATAACTACCGAATTATCCCATTTCTGTCAAATTGGGCAATAATCACAATAATTCTTCACCTATCTTTCAAATCAAAGACCAGAACACCTTGTCTATATCACCCGCTCCTTAATTCACTCATCCACATATTAATTCCCCTTTAATGACAAACTAATGAAGTGAATTTACGATAAAAGTAAATAGATTAATAAAACCTGCTCTGAATACGCGTTGTTTGGAAGACTTGAGTTCTTGTGATGGGGTAAATCTGTGTAGAGGAAACGACATCTCACTTAACCATAGAATCACAGCGTCTATATTCTATAAGGTAATCTGACCCCATATACGCACAGTTGTTGTCTCTTATTGTTTTATATTAACCATCCAACTCCCTGATAATTATTAAAGTGTGGAAAAAAATCGACTTAGCTCTACGGTATTTTTGCTGTGGTTTTCAAGTCATGTTCTTCATGTCGTGTCAGATCAATTAAGAAAAAAATATATATATTGCCATTTTTGTCTTTATATACTGATAAATTGAGTGTTAATTTATCGATTAATATTGATAAAGTAGATGTTATTTTCCTCAACATACTAATTTTTGTCTGTTAGTCAAGTGAAGGAGTCTTGGGGGAGCAATACAACTTTTATAATAATTCACTTCATATTGTTACGTAATGAACAAACAATTAACGCTAAATATTGCCTCACATGATAACCCACTTCGATGGTCACACTACATTATTGAACACTTGTAACACCCACGAGTACACCACCAGCAAGTTGAACATTTAGGGGAAAGTTTCAGTAATAATGTTGAGAAATGAACAACAAGACAATCGACATCCCCTTTGTTTAACTGTGATCACTCTAATTGATCAAGTTGAAGTGATCTTGTTCCAGTGATCAGCCTCAACCGACCTCTCTGGTTTGTTTATGATTAATGTGTGATCAATCCAAGTTATTTTTCCAAGTCTCAACCACTCGAACAAAATATAAATGAAAATACGGTACCTATAATCGTGTGTGGATAATTTAATTCACTACTGACTCGGCTGTATACGAAGAATTACTGTAAAGTATATTGAATACAGTGTAGAGATACTGAGTATGATGAACATAAAGTACAGTATCATTCGATGTTTGGAATACACAGTACAGACCTACTGGTGACGTTGAATATAGTGAACACAATGTATCACCACTGGATATAATTATTATAGTAAAAGACGACTGTATGATGAAAGCACACTATAGCATCAGCGGGTATAATGAAGTGAGCAAGCGAACACTGAGTATGGCATCACAGTGTTAGTTGGTGAAGTGAACTTGGCACGTCATTTGACACAACTGACATGGCGATGGTTAACACAAGGGACTATTACAGTTGACACACCGGGAGGGAAGATACTTAACACACTGGAAGGGATGTCATTTGACACACTAAGCGGGCCAACACTTGGCACACATGGTGGGACAACACTTGACACACTCGGCGGGGCAACACTTGACACGCTAGGCGGGGTAACACTTGACACGCTAGGCGGGGTAACACTTGATACGCTAGGCAGGGCAACACTTGACACGCTAGGCGGGTTAACACTTGACACACTAGGCGGGGCAACACTTGACACGCTAGGCGGGTGAACACTTGACACATTAGGCGAGGCAACACTTGACACGCTAGGCGGGGTAACACTTGATACGCTAGGCAGGGCAACACTTGACACACTAGGCGAGGCAACACTTGACACGCTAGTCGGGGTAACACTTGATACGCTAAGCAGGGCAACACTTGATACACTAGGCGGGGCAACACTTGACACACTGGAAGAAACAACACTTGACACACTAGGCGGGGCAACACTTAGCACACTGGGCGGGGCGGGGCGACACTTGACACACGGGGCGGGGCGTCATGAGGTCACGGCACGCTCTATGATGCCCTGGGGGTGTGGGAATGGGAGTAGGGAGGAGGGAGGGGGAGGGAAGCAGGAAGAGCGGGTGTGCGGGACTGAGGGAGGAGGAGGAGGAGGAAGAGAGGGAGGTGGAAGGTTAGAAGAAGGGAGTAGAAATTCAGAAAAGTGAAGAAGAGTAGAAGGAGGAAAAGAGTGAAATCATGAAATAATATTAAAGGAGAAATGTGTTGAAATATTACCCAAACTTGTTTATAATGCCTAATAAAACTTACAGTATATAAACATCACTTAATAAATATGGATACTACACCGATTAGATATTTTGTTTTAGACTAACAATGAGAAAAATTGAGAAATATATAATTATTTTTTTTATTCCATAGTTAGTAATATTATTTTGTTTTTATTAATAATGAGAGGTATGGTTATTCATCCCTCTATGTGGAACAAGAGTGTGTACTGTATGTGTTTTTTGTGTTTTTAATAAAGATGTTGGATAGTGAGAGAGACGCACAAAGAAGCGTGTTTACTGCTGCTGCTGCCGACCACCGCCCCGGGCTTGGGATTCCCTCTGTCCACCCCACCCACACACCTACACTCCCTCCCTCCCTGCCTCCACCACACTCCTTTTTTCTATTCAACTTACACACAAAAATCACAACTTTCCATAAATTTAACGTAACTATAAGGATTATGGAATGTAAAATGAGGTGTTATGTACATTCTCTCCCTCCTTTCGGGCTCTTGAACGCGCACGATATTGGCTAGGATTTATATATTCAACCCATCGTTATATTTTTTGTTGATAAAAATCATTAGATGGAATTAGAAAATCGTCATGTTACTTGTCAGCGATGAGGCGAGCGTGAGTTATCGCGGTAATTACACCCAGGCAGAGGCTGGCAGTAATGTCCTCATGAATATTTATGGTAGAGGGTCCTGTGTGCCTCACCCACAACTGCGACGCCTACCTCACCACCTGCAACGTCTCACCTGCTGCACCCACTCTCCTCATCTACAACGCCTGGCACTGTGAGCCTCCCTCCTCACCTGCAACATCTGGGCACTATGAGCCTTCCTCCTCACCTACAACACTTAGGTACTGTAAGCCTCCCTCCTCACCTACAACACTTAGGCATTGTGAGCCTCCCTCTTCACCTACAACACTTAGGTACTGTAAGCCTCCCTCCTCACCTACAACACTTAGGCACTGTGAGCCTCCCTCCTCACCTACCACACTTAGGTACTGTGAGCCTCCCTCCTCACCTACCACACTTAGGTACTGTGAGCCTCCCTCCTCACCTACAACACCTGGGCACTGCGAGCCTCGCTCTTCACCTACAACACTTAGGTACTGTGAGCCTCCCTCTTCACCTACAACACATGGGAACTGTGAGCCTCCCTCCTCACCTACAACACTTAGGTACTGTAAGCCTCCCTTCTCATCTACAACACCTAGACCACCAGCCACATTTGGCCACTAATTTGACAAAAGGTTGTGGCTGCTGAATCTTCCCTTGACTTCACATAAATATACTTAAACGACTTAAACACACGTCTATAGTCAAAGATGTTAACCCAAGATAGATCTTTAAGACCACGATAGCTTCACCAGCGTCACTACACCCAGAGAACCTCAGAGACATTAATTTGGACGAAACTATAAATATAAACGTGACGTCATGTTATGCCCTCACCTTCAATAGCAATTTATGTATTTTGACCAAACTTTTCGCACCACATGATGAATTTCGGGATAGATCATGAATTTTAAATGTAAAGACATAATTGTAATATCATTTGTAATTAGTTCAACACGGCACAACGATGATTTTTTATAATCAAAGAATTCGATAGTTATACGGGTTTTTTCTCATAAAGAAATAAGGTTATAGATATTCATTTCCTTCGCCAGCACATACAACACGACGCTCACTACACACCTCTACACCCATGATAGAATTATGAACAGGGTGACACACAATACACACTCTACTTTAACACTACATTGAACATGTACTTGAGATTTTTACTTAATCTCAACATATACTGTGGCCCTGCTGATAAGAATAAATCCTAATTTGTTCCATATTTCATGATTTTAGAAATTATCACTGATATGATATTTTAAATCATTATATAAGATATATCAATTATTTTGTTTTGTCATGTAATACGATCGATATTTCAGTAGCTATTTTATGCCTCTCCGTCTGGTGTATGTGAACAGAACAACAAGTCAACAGGGAGGACAGCAACCCGACCTGACGTATACCCCTACTAGCGTATGTGACTTGGCTGGGATTTGTGAAGACAATAATCCAATTCTCAACTTCAACGTCAAAAACTTACCAGAAAAACGAAGCTGCGAGGTTGAAAATTATCACAAGACGTCCACGAGAGCTTAAATCATGACTCATAGTTCATCTCACTAGTTGTGCACATGTCAAATACTGTTTTTTCTGTCACATAAGCTGCTGAAGGAACACAACCAATATCTCCGTTGTGGTTTATCAACAGTGGCTGACACAATCTTTCAACACAGAACAATTCTTTCGTATTTCAAAAAGAAGTAAGCGACTACGGTTTGGCAGGGCAGTACCGATCACCAGACCTCAGACGGAGTGACACACAGAACCTTCACCTGCGGCGGTCAGAGGAGCACTAACTATCAGCTGTTGCGGGGAGCAGCGACTGGGCGAGGCGGCCGCACCCACCAGCCTGCTCCCGATTGGTCCAGACACGCCCCCCCTCCCACAAGAATGTGAATCCGGTCTCAGGATTGGCTCGCTTGGTGGTTACAGGGGCGGGTTTAGGTGTAGAGTTGGGCGTTTCCTCAGCGGGAAAGGTGGCAACCTGGTAAGTCGGTGTGGAAAGTTGAAGTTCTTGAGCGTGTGAAGCAAAAACCTTAGGCTGAATCTTCATCTGGGAGAGCGGCTTACTCAGGTCCTCGGAGCTGGCGGGTCATCCCAGGTCATACAACATCTCACGAGAGTTTTTCCAGTGAACAACACGTATCCTTGGCTCATCTTCAGGGCTGGGTGTCGGGGCATCATCATGTTCTTTCCTCCGTAACAGTCCATCTTTCGCAATAATCTGCGTTGCGAGCCGAAATAAAAACAGGATGGGTTGTATTAGCACAGCAACACAGCCTCCAGGTCATGGCGTTCGTGAAAAAAGAAAAAGAAAGGCCTTTTAGTCTCCTAACATGTCCTTGATGATTCCACACTCGATGTTCTTCTGAAATTTAATATCCTCCATGGTCCAATATTTATTTTACAACGACAGTTATTATGATGTAGCAATATGTTTAATTTGGGGGAATAATTATCATATATATTATCTAACTCCATATATGGTTTTTTTATGACACTTGGTTGAGGTTGCAAGAGACGTCGGTCGAGAGAAAGTCAAAAGTAACACACCAGAGGAAGAAAGTCCTGGAGATTTCAACGAGCAATAAAATAGTTATCACACGCCACAACGTCGGCTCGTCTCTGGATATTTTCACTGTGTTCATGAAGGTATGCACATGACCCTGCGTCCTTACGGTTGACTATGCCTTAACCCATAAAACATACAAAAATATAGATACGAGTGTACTGTACAAACAAACACGTATATAAACACACAGGTAAACATTTCTCTAGGTTAGATTGTTCTAAAAGTGTTTACAAGGCTTTTATATGTAAACAGATAGACTGGTATATCCAGTTACATTACGAGAAAATATACTGTTGTTGTTTATTTATTACATGAGTCAGGGTGTTGGTGTACCGAGCCAGAGAAGTACTGTAAACACCTTCAACGCGTCAAGGCTTATCAACGCTCCGTCGTCTTCACTTACATATATAACGTGCGACTACTTTCCCTTCTCCTTTTTCTTCATCTTTTTATGTGTTTATTTATTACTCCCATTATTTTATGTATTTATTCTATCGTTTCTTTTCCTTCATCTACAAAAATTTTGTTTACGTGTGTACTGTTGTTATTGATTTATGTACAGGGATACAGCCCTATCAGTGCATGTGTGCGAGATGGTGTCTTAATCGAAAGTATTTCCACTATTTTACTCTTAATCTTTGGGCTTCATGATGCACCGTTCCTCAGCCACTTGACGAAAATCTGATTTTGAAAATCATGAGATGTCATTTGATAAAAGAAAGCGCCACGATGTGCATGTGTGTCCTGGTGTGTGGTATGATTAAATTTCATGTCTGTCTCACGTTTGCTAAATAGTTTAATTTTCATAAAAATTTTATATAAAATGTGTATTTGAACTTTCAGTTGCAAAGTACACTCGCATGAAGAAAATATATACACTCACACACACACATATTAGTTTAAGTATAAAACAAAATACTGTACATACAGAAATTAGCGCTATTTCACAATTACCCATAAAACACATATATATTTGTGTGTGTGTGTGTGTGTTATACTCAATAACAGTAGTCGGCAGGTTAAGCCATAAAACCTTATGGACTCTGTTTTTGTCTTCCCAGTTTGTTCTCATAGTTGTACCTCCTCTGATGTTAGTACTTACAGGAGTAATGTGGCTGTTTCTTTAATTAAAGACGAAGGCATTTCTATGTTGTCTTAACCAGACCAAACTGTACCTTAATTAAATAGAGACATTTCTGATCTTTCGGAAATAGAGTAATAGTATGAAAGTATCGCCAGTTTGTAAAACAAATATTCCTACTATACAAATGCACACACACACACACACACACACACACATACACACACACACACACACACACACACACACACATATCCGCAAAAGACACCTCATAACCTTCTGAACACTTATAGTATCCGGGGACCCACAAAAAACGGTGTGCTGGGTGTGTGGTCGTTCTTGTAGCCAGGGTTCACATCATCCGGTATCTCGTAGGGATGTTTTGGGTGGGAGGTGATGGCTGCAGGGGGACTGTGTCGGTGTGAGAGTGTCCAGGATGTTCCCAAGGAGTGGTAAAGGCTCACACGGACCCCGCCCCCGGCCTTGACTGACACGGTTCCTATGACTCCCGCCACCACTCCTGAGTAACGGTGATGGTCCAATGGTTGGGAGGATGGCACGGCGGCTGTGTGTGTGTGTGTGTATGTGTTTGTGTGTGTGTGTGTGAGTGTGTGTGTGTGTCTCAGTAATGTATTTGACTTTAAACCTCTGTTTCGTGAGTGCCCTTCCACTCTCCTTGAACTAACACATAAACCAAGGTGATTTGTAAGCATCTTAGGAGTGTTGGTGTGTTTCCTGTCGCTTAGCTTCTTCCTGAACTGGTAGATCTGTCAGGAGCATTAGGTTACGTTTGGTTTTGGTAGTTTATGGTAGATTAGGTTAATTTTATGATACAGTAGGTTTGGTTAGGTTAGGTTACGTTTGGTTTTGGTAGTTTATGGTAGATTAGGTTAGTTTTATGATACAGTAGGTTAGGTTAGGCCAGCCTTCTCTTGTTATCATTCCGTTATTTGAATTACAGTTTTGCTCATCATAGTTCAGAATTATTCATGGGGAAAATTATTAGTTTTTTTTTGTGTGCGTCGGTGTATATATTTTTTTCGTTATATAATCTGAGAAAAGTGTATAAACATATTTTTTACATGCAAGTGATATTTTTTTTTCAAGACATAGTGGGCTGTCCTGCTCCCATCACGATACAGGGTTTATTCAAATGTATATTGTTGTATATTGTATATAAATGTAGTTGTAATGGTCAGCATGCTCCCCTCGTAAGCAAGCGGATCCGGGTTCGATCCTCGGGCAGGGTGAAACTATGGGCAAGTTTCTTTACGCCATTTGCCTCTGTCTACCCAGCAGTTATTGGGGACCTGGGTGTTAATCAATTTGCGAATCGTGTTCCTGGATAATGGTTAGCCAGTGCAGTTGGCGAGTTGTCCGGTCTTCTCAGATTATTCCTTGACACTGGGTAATGCAACTCGTTAACTTACGGTGAGGTTGTGGTGTTGGCGACAGCTTCTACATCTAAACACATTCACGCCTAGGTGGACATTGGGCCGGCCATCCTCGTTACACGAGGGGCAACCATTATTATTATAAATGTAGGAACAGTGGCGAATATATTTTGTTTGAAACTATGTAGAAAGATATTGTTTATGTATTCAACATGCTTGTCTGTATTCAGTTCGGTTATTTTGTAGATTTATGTAGTGTTATGCGTCCAGATATATATCATGTAGCGTCTATACCATGATGACTCTACACTATACCTACATAATCAACACAACGTAAACATATTAAATTAACGCGTCGGTTTCCCCTTTACAAAGGCGTTTCTATACTCTTAAATATTATTGATTCATCTCCTTAATGTAGTTGAATTATTGTCCAAGAGGATCAAGACACATTCAGAGAAGTACATAGATAAACATTCAAAAACATCCTATTATCTTTTACCTAAACACATCTCACATATTATTGAATTACTACATCACCAAACACCATAACAACTTCCTAACAACCTGGGAAAAATAAATCCAAATAATATAAACCACATCTCAAATGGTATTTATAAATCTTAAATTGCCTTAACAAAAACTTTCGAATTTAATCACAAAATATATAAGAGTGTGTATTATTGAGCTCCACGAGAGAGTAAAGAACAATTATGGTATATTATCATGACGTGAATAAGACGTTAAGAATCAATTAAGGTTCTCTTGTATTATTAAGGATCAGAGGATGTCATTTGTTCCTTGTTGACACTTTAATTAACCTGAACTGATAATCTGGCTCTAGTATCCTTTAGTGACGTTATCAGTTTCTTTCATCGCGTAGGATATATTTTTTTTATCTTTCTGTAAATTGGATGATAGATTGATAATTTAATTTGTTCAGAAGAGATAAGATAATAATTGGTTAATGGATAAGATTATGTACAAACTCGATGGTAGCTTGTGTGTGTGTGAGTGTGTGTGAGTGTGTGTGTGTGAGTCATGATGATCATTACGCTGGTAGACTGAGGACACCGTTACCACCACCAACACCACCACCGCCTTGACCCTCCCAAGCCACACACCAGCCTTGATCTTGCTCACGTCGAGGGGGATAATGTTTCATATCCTCCAGGACGACACCAACACCTTCCAGCACCTCTTTATATCCTACGGGGGGTTCTTCGCCCTTGATCTTGGCCCTTATGCACCAGTCCTTACAATTTTATAAGGGGGGAAACTACGTGTTATTGTAGTACAGGAAAAATCTAATTCGTGAGCAGTTTCCCCTTGAATTATTGCATATAGAAAACGATGAAGGAATACCTGTAGTCACTCTGATCTTCTACCTTTAATAGCCCTTTATTTTTTTTATCCAGGACAATCACAGAAGCTAATACACTATATTCCTACAAAAAAAATCCATTGTTTACCTGGATCACACCCTTGATTTGGTTCCCACAGGTATATGTCCTTCGTAACATCAGGGAAGATCACCTCCCGAACGATCTTACACTCAAATCCGTGATAATGGTTACAAGGACTTACGATAATTACCAAGGACTCATATCTCACCCTGACCTCTCTATTGAGCTCACCCTGACCTCCCTATTGAGCTCACCCTGACTTCTCCTTGGTCTTGCACTCCTCATTCAGGCCGTTTTTTTTTGTATGTGTGTGTGTGTCATCAACAGTAAGAGTGAAGGACAAGGGACTCTTATCACACACACACGACGCCCTTGATCTAGCTGACTCCTCGTATCCTCCTCCTCCGTAATGTGTGTGTCTAGCGCGAACGACCCTTCTATTATGATACGTCACACCTCATTATGACCACCGAACCGTAACTCCTGAGGCGAATAAATAAATAAATTGGTAAAAAAAATTATAAAAATATCTAATAAGTAACGTAAAGTGATAAACTGTACTGAAATACGTATATATGTTGGGATAATGGCAAAATAGCCTTAAACTCTACTTATTTCCTTTCTTTTCGACATGACGTCTTAAATAAAACAGCAAAATTGTCTATATTCTGTATATAAACTAATGTCTATTCAATTATAGCAATCAAAAAGTATCCCAATTTAGCAAAACCGTCAGTTGAATTACAAGGTTTAATAGGAAGATTATCCCTATTTAATGTGATATATATACATGCATTAAATATAGATAAAAACAAATACAATAACCAAATTTAAAGGCAAAAATACAATAGATAGCGTAAATAAAATCATAATTAAAAAAAATCGAAATTTAAAAACCAAGGTGATGTGTTGAGCCCGGGGAGGGAGGACCAGCAGACTGATATATAAGGAGCGACGGATGTGTGGGATGAATCTTTAAGGCCTTTGCTTCCGGGTACACTCAGCTGACCCTCAAGTGACCAGAATGCACATACAGTGAAACCTCTATTTAACGGACTATATGTGAGAGGTTAGTCCGTTAGATCCAGGTCCGTTAAATACTAAACTTCCTTCTAACGGACTATAATGCGAGAGGTTAGTCCGTTAGATCGAGGTCCGTTAAATACTAAACTTCCTTCTAACGGACTATAATGCGAGAGGTTAGTCCATTAGATCGAGGTCCGTTAAATACTAAACTTCCTTCTAACGGACTATAATGCGAGAGGTTAGTCCATTAGATCGAGGTCCGTTAAATACTAAACTTCCTTCTAACGGACTATATGAGAGAGGTTATTCATCAACCACTATTTATAAATATAAAGAACAACACCAGTAAACACTAATATATGTGTTTCTGAGTAATTTACTATTATCACGAAATATAACGTATTTATTGAAAAGTTGTAATAATTTCGCAGTTATAAAAGTTAACAGAATAATTGCCTCTTTCCAGACCAATCTTAAAATCTGGTATTTGTTATCAATAATAATTATACCATCTTAACTCATCTGTGCATACACTACTGTTTCCTATAATTTAATCACCTTTAGATAAGCCCCCAGCTTATTGTACCTGATTATTAAACACCCTGACGATACCTGGGAAGGTTAGGTTGGGTTTGGTTTAGTTTGGTTAGCTTTAGATTAGCGTTAGGTTAATTGGATTAGGCTAAGTTAGGTTAGATTAGGATAGATTAGGTTTAGTTAAATTAGCGCTTGGTTAAATTAGCGTTAGGTTAGGTCAGGACAGGTTAGGTCCGGATAGGATAGATTGTGTCAGATTTGCGTTACGGTGAAATAAGATGTGTGGGCGAATGCAGGTTTTCATTGTTTACTTTTCATCAATGTAAACAAAAACATCCCCGTAGTTTACATTAATATACGTAAACCCATATTGTTTTCTTTATTGCTCAATATCCTTCATACATTTTCTTTTACTTCTCAGTATAATTTAACAGCTATTAAATAAACCGCTGTTAAAACCTCTAGCCTCAGGTCACGTGTTCAAGTGTAATTAAGTGACAAAAATTATCACATAAATTTTCCTTTTTAAATTTGAATATTTCCACTTCATGGTCTCACTAAAACATGCGTCTCTCAGCTCACGTTTATGCTGAAAATCCTTCCAGCGCGCATCTATTCCACGCTGTCTCAGATCCTTGTGTTCCCTGATACTTTAGTCAAATACCAGGTTGATCTCTCAGCAAATAATACCAGCAAGAATACACTGGATTCTTAGGAATCTGTTTTGGTCCTCCTCCCTGATCCCCGACTCATCTCGTAATCCCAGCATCTGTGTGAGGCCATTCGTTTTTATTTCTTATTTTCCTCGTGTTATTGTGTCTCCTGTTTGGGTTATTGAATCTTCCCTTGTAATTAGGTTTTGTTTTTAGTTTCTGTTTGGCTTGACAAATTTATTATATGATTCATTAGGCTGTCAGTTTTAGCTTCTCTCTGGATTAATGAAAATGATTTGTATGTCATCACTTTATCATTTCCCCTCATCTGAATCTGTCATCAAGTTAACTGTCATTATTCATTTATATCTAACAATGCACAATAATTATTTTAATATATTTCACACACATATATCATCTCCTATTAAATTAAAGAAAGAGTCAAGATGCAATTTTCTCCTTTGGGATGTCGGGATTCTTATCATACAACAACAACATTCACTGAACGTTGTTGTCTTAATATACTCTGGTGATTCAACATACCAGGGTCATTAAGCATTGATTATTACTTTGTTCATATTAGATAACATCTTTATCAACCTTCACTATAGTAGTTCCATTTTGTGTTTACAGATCATCCATAAAATAAGAAAACTAAATTCAGAGATAAATAATAGAAATGAAAATAATTACGTAGAAGCAATACAATAAAGGTGTGTTCAGAGGAGAGGTGAATTTATCCCTAGGTGCGGAGAGATGAGGAGGAAGAGATAAAACACGAGAATAAAAGCTTTTAGAGAATGAGACGATAATGGGGAAGAGAGATAGAGACAAGGCTGATCTGTCCGTAGGGTGAGGGGTGACAGAAGCTATATACGGAATGACCTGGGATAAACAGAGGATTGAGACTTTGTATTCAGAATTATTGACAGAAGACGAGAAGAAAGGTAGTATAGCAAACCACTTAACAACATTGAAATCTATCACAGAAATATTTATGAAAAGGGGAAATGAAAATATTCTAGTATATTGAAGAAAATAAAGACAAGTGTTAGAGTCACTCACAAATGCTAACAAAGGAAAAATAATGTACTTTAATGAAATGGATCGAAATATTTTGAAATTTTTTGTGGTAATTAGTTAAAACCTTTTTTTCTATAGAGGAAGAGGTGTGTGTGTGTGTGTGTGTGTGTGTGTGTGTGTGTGTGTGTGTGTGTTTTTGTGTGTGTGTGTGTGTGTGATGACTGCCGCAGTTATTCTTAGGCATGACAGAGAGTGAAAAAAAAAGACGCTATAATAAATATGCAGAATTTTTATTTGCTATTCACTGAAGGCAAGAATATATTAGTGGTGACAGAGCGTGTTAAGAAGTGACGGATCATAACAGTTCAAGTTGAGAGAGACAGAGACAGGTAGACAGTTAGACAGGCACAGAGACAGGTAGACAGTTAGACAGGCACAGATACATAAACAGATAAACAGGTAATGTTATACAAAGAGAACAAGAGTGATAGATAAGAATAAAACTCCCGTCAACACATAAAACAACATGATAACAAAACATTACAGAAAATAGTCAGTTTTTCCACATTACGCAACAAAAACGGACGTAATTATTTGATTGTAATGCAAAGAATACATTTAGGCCTGAGTAAAAGTGACAACAAGAGCCATGAAGAAACAGCAGATATTAAATTTTCTATGTTCGAGTTATAGCTTGAGAGTTGTAGGGGTAAAAGTAACACAGAGATGTAAGGAGCAGAGAGGCAGGTGGAGGAGGAGGAGTGTGGATACAGTCTACGGGGTTACTGCCTCACACTTCAGCCTCTAGTGTCATCAGTATTTGCCGTTGGTAGAGAATCTGATCCTTTATGATTTAAGGAAAAATGACACTCGAAGAATCCTGATTTAGTAACTCCTTAACGTCTTCGTGTTCTTAAAAAAATATGTTAAGTGGTGTTAATATTTATTTTATCGGACACGAGAGGAGAAAAAAAAAGAAAAATTCAGTCAAAACATTCAACTTTCATGAAAGTTCCAGGAACATTCTCGGAATTATTGGAGTGATGTTTATATAGTATTAATCTGGAGAAAACATAAGCCTGATCAGAACGTTATTGACATATATACCCAAATAATATATCAGTGACCTTATTTAGTGTTTTCCCAAGTCTAATGATGCTGGAACAGGAGGATTACTTCAGGTTGTTGTTCAATGTTGTGCTACACCGACACCCACTGAACGAGACGGAAGCTAACGAGTGTTTTCGATCAGTACACTTAATAGTGTTGTTAAAGTTCAGAAAAGTCAGTTAGGGATGCGTGTTTATACAACGAAATTGTTTTTTTTATTCACATAACCGGAATTAATTATAGAAAAGGTTACTATGATTGATGTTTGAAGCATTTGTTTTCATTATCAGAACCAAAACCAACAAAAATTAAGATTATAACTTATTCAATAAAGTTTCACTAAAAATTATGTTCAGATTATTCTAAACTACTCGTAAGTATCAAGTAAAGAAGAAGTAGATTATTAAAGACTATGTTTATAATCTCATTTCAGTCCAGGTAATTACAGGTAGATATCAAGACTCACCCTCGTGTGTTCCCCCCAGTCCTCCATGATATAAAAAAACAATTATCTGTAAGACTTCTTCCATCGCCACAATCAAAACATAAAGGCACTTGCAAGAACTCACTGACAATATGTTAAGCAAAATGAAAGTTATTGGCAAAAGTTAATATCGAAGCTACATAAGAAATTCATCTAGGCTTTGTATATTAGAAGTTATTTTTTTAGCATTGTTGTTATTGTTGGTCTGTCGGGTTCTGATTTTGGGTAATAAACAATTTATCCAGGTAACAAACTCAGTGTTATTTTGCTTCTAATTCTGTCCTAAAAATTCACATTTCACGCGATATTGAAACAAAGACCTAAATCACTTCCATGCATACAGACAGTTGGGAGAGAGACAGACAGACAGATAACTCCCACTATGACAACTTCCCCGAGTAAAGAGAATGTCGAAACCAAACACAAACAGGGTGGTGACGGAGGCCATGCCAACAAGGGCGTGTCACCTCTCGTGAAGACCTTAGCACAGTGGCGTCGAAAAATTACCCTGCACAAAAAGAACCCAACGGTGCCTCCCCCCCAACCCAGGCTGAAACACGTCCACGGGTCCTGGGTGAAAAATCTCTCCCTCTCCGCTGATGTAGAGATTTGCTTGATATTTGGTCTTAGAGATGTCAGGAACTAATCTGACAAGGTTCTCACTGCAGGGACATTGTTCTTGGCTGGGGTGGTGGATAAATAAATATAAAAAATATATAAAGACACTACAATAGGTGGAAAATGCAAATGAAGACGAAGCAGATATGCAGAAAGAGATGGCGAGGAAGGACAAAGAAGTCAAGGTGATCCGGGAACCGAGTGAACGTGAGAAAGTGAAAATAAATAAATACACAGAAACAGAAAAAAAAACAAGTGTCGCCAAATATGATGGGATGTTGGTAAGAAAAGACAAAAGTATGGATGGGAAAAACTAGAATGATGGAACACATGGAGAGAATTGATAAATTTAGAGGAAATAGCCTACAGAGATGTGATTAATGATTTAAAACTGATAAGAACAGAAATAAACCGAGAAGAGTTTTTTTTTTTACCCCCATGGTGCTGCCGACGAAGGATGATGATGGTGGTGGTCAGCTCTGGACTAACAAGGGTGGGCAGGATGGCAGGCAAGGGATGGGCCAGATTTTGTGTATATTGGTGGGTTGTTTATACACTGAGCACGCGCGCACACACACACACACACAGACAACAGCAGGTATTGACGACTAAGTTTCATCAGTCTGACGTTTACTCTGTGATAGTCAACAAGCGATCTTATATTTTTCTTAGCTGATTCATTTAATTTGAATTTACAAACACTTTTTTTTATCAGTGCAGCCAATGTGTGTGTGTGTGTGTGTGTGTGTGTGTGTGTGTGTGTGTAATAATAATAATAATAAGAAGAAGACTTAACGATTTATTGAAAAAATCTACAGCCCGAATGCTGAAAATATACATTGGGCATAAATGACTTATTATATACATTGGTGGTTTAACAAAAGCCTTCATTAGAGAAAGGTAAAGGAACATAAAGTGAACATACAGATTAATGTTTACAGTGGAGGTCACGTAGATCTTGTGCGCTGAGGTGTTGAACAGCAGACACGTAGTGTAGTAACTCCCTCACAGATGGTGTTGAGGAGCATCACGTGGCGTCGTAGTTCCCTCACAGATGATGTTATGAGAGACATCACGAGGCGTGGTAGTTCCCTCACAGGTGGTGTTATGAGGGGCTTGACGTGGTGTAGTAATTCCTTCACAGATGGTGTTATGAGGGGCCTCCCATGGTGTAGTAATTCCCTCACAGATGGTGTTATGAGGGGCATCACGAGGCGTGGTAGTTCCCTCACAGGTGGTGTTATGAGGGGCTTGACGTGGTGTAGTAATTCCCTCACAGATGGTATTATGAGGGACCTGACATGGTGTAGTAATTCCCTCACAGATGGTGTTATGAGGAACCTCACATGATGTTGTAGCAACTCATTCACTACGTAGGCCTCCCTATCGTGGACGGATTAACACATAGCTGGTGTTGTTGAGTCTCACGGGCAGTTATCACTGGGTACCTGGGACCTCACTGTGTGAAGGTTATCTTGGGTACGACTCAGCTGTTACTGTTGAGTTGTTTTTCACTGACTTGAGCACTGTTCACCTCTGTTTAACACTGGTTCCATTCCTTTCCTAAATGAAATAGTAACTTCTGGCGAGAACTTGTTGATATTCTGGTGGGGAGGAGGGTTCAGGGGAGGGAGTTGGTATGGGCCAACTTAACAGTTGACCTGGCTGCTCCCAGAGGAGCGCCAGGTACGTCATGACTCTTCGGTGGTGTGTGTGTGGTGCTGTAATGTTGTGGTGTCTAATCGGTTCACTTTATCTTAACTAAGGAAGCATCTCTCACTACCCGGGGGTCCTGATTGTTTAATGAGGGAATTATTAATTAAGTCTAGGTTACTGTACAGGTAATCATAATACTTTAACAATACACGTTTTGTATAATTCAAATATAAAATTATCCCACCTAGTTTTTTTCTTTTAATAATAATAATAATAATAATAATAATAATAATAATAATAATAATAATAATAATAATAATAATAATAATAATAATAATAATAATGATGATAATAGATGATGATGATAAAATAACAACAACAACAATCGGTAGTATCTTGGCACTGCACACTATTAGACAACATGGGATAACGGTCAAGGTCACAGGTCACCGATGAGGGTCACTCCACGCTAGGAACCATCCTTAACTCATGATCAATTTGCTCCGAAATTTCCACAGATGTAAAGGGTTGCCTGCCACGATCACACCGAGATGAGTCCATTAAGTCTCTATAAGCGATAAAATTCTCTTATTATTCAAACCATTTTTTATTAAAGTAGATTCAGGGTGTTAATATTTTGTTGTGTTTTAATGAAGTGTCCAGCTGCTTATAAACTGTTAAATTATATAGAGAATCATCGACAAAGAGTGGCTAGGTATTAAATGGTTATATATTCAAATCAGGACATTCTCTCTCGATGACCAATATTATCACCACCGAGGGACTCTTCCAATTGGCTCACTGAGTGCTCGGGCGGTGTTAGTTTATAGTGTTAAATATGATTCTCAGTTTAGAAAAAAAATGCATTTCATCTCTCTAAGACTCCTAAAATGGAATAAAGTGTCTTACATCTGTATTTTAGCCGCGATAAACGATCTTTATGCAAATCCATCACACACGCTCGGCTGATGTGTTTGCTTGCGCGTGATACAAACACGACCTATTAATGCAAAAAAGCCTTCAAACTGTCGAGATTCAATCACAAGCCTTTTAACTAATGACCCTGTAGCGATCCGCATCAAGAAATACAGGGACCGCTTAACAGTCTGGCGGAGGATGTAAAGGCAATTTGCATCTCTATCAAGAGTGGCACTTAGAAATACGTCCTAATTATAAGATGGAGGCGTCCTCCCACACGACCCTGCCAGGTGAGATGGAAAATTACTGGGTGATGATAAAGACTTGTTTCTCTCTACACACTTGCCTAAACTAATACCCGGTACTTAGGAGCTCCTCGATTACCACATGTTTCTCTTACACACACTCAAATAAACTAACCCCCGGTACTTACAAACTCATCGCCGGCAGACGTTCCATAAACATGAAGGGAAAAACACACCTCTATCATTAACATCTATACACTGATAGTGAGACAGCGCTAGAATGTATATTCGTTAGCCCACAACATCAACTTGGTGTTAGTGTTTACTTCATGTTACGCGTATACTCGTACAGTCTAATAAAACACAATCTCCTCAAGTTTTGGTCTGATACATAGTGGAAAGGTTGAGTCATCCGACGCACTCGTCTGTGTACTTCGTAAACATACAGGTATATATTAGGCGGATTACCCCCCTGCGTCTATGGCACTACCACTCCACTTCACTCATACAGTCTCTTACACCACCTTCATCTAACCACTCCACCAGTTACACTCATCCATACACTAACTTGTCTCTACCAGTTATACTCCCACTTAACTTTCCCCTCGGGAATATAATCTCTAAAGTAAAAATCATTTAAACTGATAAAACATTACACATTTATTTTACGTTACAAAACCTAAGAATGAAGATTTTATTTCTTTATACTGAATAATCTACTTCTGGTGGGATGATTTTGGCCAGAGATTAACTACCAATATTTAATCCTTATTTATATTCAAGTAGTTTATCAAGAGCCGCGGGAAATGGCTTGGCGATTAATTCCAAGCCGTCTAACCAACCAATCCTGTGCGAACCTAGTGATGTCATAGTATCCATCTGACCAATCGGGGAAGAATCATGTGACGTCAAGGTAGCCATCCATTAGACCAATAAAAAGCTAACTTCGCAACTTTATGGCATATTCTCAATCTCAGCAGGCGCCAACTTTGTGACGTCACTGTAGCCATTTGACCAATTGGGTACAAACCTCAAGACAACACGAATTTACAATGACGTCATATCACCCCGTCTAGCCAATGGGATGGGACCTCGATGACGCCACGGTGTCCCTATGGTGATCGATGACCGGTCTGCTGCTCCCGTCGCTAATTGCTATCGCCCCTTCGTCTCGTTACAACAATGACCTCCTATCGCGCCTGCAGCTTGTGAACATGGAGCACGACTCAGATCATGGGATAGCTGCCGTCTAATGATGGACGCCCCGCTTCCCGTAACCAGTTCACCAGTGTACCAGGCCAGAGCGGGACCCCAGGCAGCTCTGTGGTGGTGGTGGCCTCTTAAATAACTGATCTCGTCCGAATGTTTGGTATTGTTTTGCTATCACCCAGGTGTTGGCAATAATGACGTCACCCCGGTGTTAGTAATGATAGCGTCACTCAGGTGCAAGTAATGATGACGTCCCCGGGTGTTAATGACGTCACCCAGATTTATTTAGTGATACCTGCCGTTCAGTGATGATAAACCAGATTTTTTTCCATACATTAGAATGTAAATCAGGCGTAGAAATTAAAATGGCTATATTTATTCGTCTTGACAGTTGTTATATGCCTTTAATGAGCCACAAGTGTATGCAAATTACACTCCATTCTTTTAACTTAAACATATTTCTTCTTTAATCACAAAACTTAAAACAACAAACTAATAACAACAGATACTTAAAAAAACAACAACTACCAACTGTCTTCCACTTTATCACCTTAATCATGAATATTTACAAGAGATCTTATCAAAGTTAAGATGGATTATAAAATTATATCACTCAGTGGCGGTAATGTGGGCAACAGAGGTGAATATACCGAGTCATATCATATCAAGTTTATAGGCAACAAAAGATATAAACCTCTTCTGCAAGGTGTCAATAAACTACAACCAAAGAACCCGATCAGGATGCAAATGGTAACACAGAGAAGTGGATAATTGACAATGCAATCAACTAGGAATGCAATAAGTGAAGGAATTTATGTACAGATGAGGTCTTGAAGGTATGAGCGCTGTGGTAGGTTGGTGTCTGGGATGGTGAAGATGATACAACAGTTGTGTTAGTTGAAGTAAATAATATATTAGTTATGAAAAAAAATATAGATAATGTTGTTTGTTTGTGTTGTTATGCCAACACCTGTCATGAAGTATCATTTTACTGCCACGAGTACTATATGTCATTACCTGTCAGAAATTTATCATTATCATTTTAATATCTGTTAGAAGAGTGTCATTATTAATCTAGCACCTGTTAAGGGAAGTGCTATCATCACTTTAATACCTATTATAGAGAACAACAATGTCACATAATCAAGAGAGTGTCATTACTGCATTAACACCTGTTAGGGTAATTAACTAGTGTCATCACAGACTCAGGTAAATAGGCGTTTCTACTTTAGCACTATAATTACAGCGTCATGGCAGCAGCTTCCCCCACTGTCAACAAACCTGTCACCTGAGCCGTAATTAAGGAAGGAGGTGAGAGGGACGGAGGGAGGGGCTGTGTTTGTCCTGCCTCGCCCCGCTCACTGGTCAGGCCCCCATGATGTTAACACAAGGGAGCCTCTTCTCACTTCATCCTCCCCAACACCATCATAGTCTTCCTTTTACTTTCTTAAGATAATTTTTTCTTACCTTTTGTGATAAACGATAATTTACAGACCTGTATGAACGATTTCTAATGTAAGTTATGAGAGGAAACAATTACCAGTTATCCACACGTCCACTTTTGAGGAAGGGGATTTCAGAATAAAGAGTTACTATGTGTGTGTTTGTGTGTATAGATATGTGCCTGTAGGTGTCTGTGCCTCTGTGTGAGTTGTTGGGTTGCTATGTGTATTTTTCTGTGTGGGTGTGTGGGTCTATGTGGGATTATGTACGTCTGTGTGGGTTTATGTGCGTCTGTGTAGGTCCGTGTGGAAGTTAATTAATTAATTAATTAATTAATTAATTAACGGCTTATTGAAAAAGTTCTGCAGCCCGAAGGCTGAAAATATACATTGGACATAAATGATGTATTGCATCCATTGGTGGTTTAACAAAAGCCTTCATTAGAGAAAGGTAAAGGAACATACAGTGAACATACAGATTAATTTAGGTGTTAAACAGCAAACGCGTAGTATAGTAGCTCCCTCCCAGATGGTGTTATGAGAGGCCTGACTTGGTATAGTAATTCCCTCACAGATGGTGTTATGAGGGACCTCACTCGGTGTAGTAGTTCCCTCACATATGGTGTCATGAGGGACCTGACTTGGTATAGTAATTCCGTCACAGATGGTGTTATAAGGGACCTCACGTGGTGTAGTAACTCCCTCCCAGATGGTGTTGGAAGGAACCTCACTTGGTGTAGTAGTTCCCTCACAGATGGTGTTATGAGGTACCTCACATGGTCTAGTAATTCCCTCACAAATGGTGTTATATGAGTGAGGTGTGGTCCCAGGCCTTCCTATCGTAGACGGATTAACACATCTCTGGTTGTTGTTCGGTCTCACGGGCAGTTATCACTGGGTACCTGGGACCTCACTGTGTGAAGGTCAACCCGGGTACTACTCGGCTATTACTGTTGAGTTGTTCTCACTGACTTAAGCACTGTTCACCACTGTTCACTTCTGTTCAACACTGGTTCCATTCCTTTCCTAAATTAGATTATAACTTCTGGCGAGAGCTTGTTGATATTCCGGTGGGGAGGAGGGTTCAGGGGAGGAGGGTTCAGGGGAGGAGGGTTCAGGGGAGGAGGGTTCAGGGGAGGAGGGTTCAGGGGAGGGGGTTGATATGGCTGCTAGAGGAGCGCCAGGTACGTCTTGAGTTCTTGACCCTTCGGTGGCCAAGTGTGCCGACGTGTGTAATTTTTCCTCCGACATTTTAAATATAATAAAACAAACACAAACACACACACACACACACACACACACACACACACACACACACACACACACACTGTCACTATGTTGAAATGCCCTGTAGTTTGAGCTTATCTGTGTCACTTATGTTACTTGTATATTATTTGTAAATCGAAACTCATTCCCCAATTATGTAACTGTATATTTTCAGCCTTCTGGCTTCTATGCTCTTTCAATAAACCGTTAATTATTATTATTATTATTATTATTATTATTATTATTATTATTATTATTATTATTATTATTATTATTATTATTATTATTATTATTATTATTATTATTATTATTATTATTATTATTATTATTATTAATTATTGTGTTATTATTATTATTATTATTATTATTATTATTATTATTATTATTATTATTATTATTATTATTATTATTATTATTATTATTATTATTATTATTATTATTATTATTATTATTATTATTATTATTATTATTATTATTATTATTATTATTATTATTATTATTATTATTATTATTATTATTATTATTATTATTATTATTATTACAACAAGACTTTACAAGAGTTCGCCAGTTACTGCAAAAGGTTACGGCCTCTTTGACAATGTTGTGGCTCGGCGGGTATGTTCCCACCTTGTTATATTATCATAATTACCACCCGAAGGTAATGTTAAATAATTATGATAATTGGTAATTGTTAACAGAGAGAAGCTCCTCCAACTTTCTGACTGTCGGTATTATTTGAAATATTAACTTAATACCTGTAGGAAAAATACTGTTCATGTTGCTTCTGATTAATGGATTTGACCTTTCTTAACTTCTACAAAAATAAATACAAGTAAATATTTTAATCACACATCACCAATTACTTTGACCGCTAATGAGGGTTGTTCGTTGTGTCAGTAGATAAAGCATTAGCGTTCATATTAGTTTTTTCTTTCTTTTTTAAGTTATTGATCAATTAAGGTGACATCATCAAGTGAAAGGTTTGGTGACCACAGCCCACCTTTCCAAACATTTTCAGGCTATTTACTAATTATCCTTCATTTATTACAATATCACTGAAGGGACCACTGCTTTTACATTACATTCATCTCCGGTTTTACCTTCTCTTGGTCCTCATACACTAAATTTGACCCATTAATTATCTCTACCACTATCCCAAAGAATCGTATTTTCTTTATTCTACAAATATTCAGAATTTCTCTATTTGGTTCAGCCAATATTAGCATCACTTCAATTGTTTTTCTCTATGTATAATTTATCATTTGCATTCTCGTGTAACTCAAAATTTCGAAGGTATAATAAAAAAACAGACAAAACCTGGTAGAAATATCGAAGACCTTTAGTATAATAATAAAAGTATGATAGGTTACAAATCTTTTATGTGACCCAATGCTTCCCAGCGCAGTATATCGGTAGGGAATGTTCTCTGATAATATTCAGTATGTCTTAGTGCTAAGCCATAAATCACCACAACTGTAATAAATCCTTTTATTATATGTTCTGTTCCTTTTGACTGCCTTTTTCTCCGGATAAGATATTGAACGCAATCGGGCATGCACTCCTGTTGTCCATATATGCAAAACACTACTCCTGTAAGATTGCCACATTGAAGGCATTGACATTACCATAAATCTTCAAGAAATTGCCATGACTAAGGTTCAGATTTCAGAATGACGTACCGTACTTGTCAATAAATCCTCCCGCAGTCAAAATCTGTTTCATATGCATCATCTGATTATCATACACCATCCTGGGGGTCGCAGTACCTCGTGTTGTGATAAACGAAAATAATTGCGATCGTAACCTCACTTGGCTGTCTCCGGCGACCAAGGGTGTTAGTTATTGTGTGGTGTGACGCCCTGGTGCTAACTCGTGTCCCGTTAAGGAGGTGAATGTCTTATCACACACAACATAGTGGGAAGATGTGGCTTATTGATTCATGAACCTTAGCACCTCAGTCCATTGACTTTTCACTTGTCTTCATGTTCAGTTAACGATTCCTCTGGATGTATAAGGCAAGGCGCATTTCATCTCCATAATTGTTGTCTTTCATGCAATGGCGTTTTCTTTCTTACACTTTAACACACTGAGATCTTTTACCTTAGGCCAATTTGTGCTCCAATTTTTCAACACCCAAATGTAGCCACTGAGATAATTTTCCCACGGTTATGAGTATCAGATATGAGAGCACCTAGCACGCCCCCACGCCCCCACCCCCCTAAAAAATGCCAGGTATGGGCAGGTCATCAGTCCCTACTATACTTAGGTCATGACTAGGAAAGTGACGAACCCTGGAAAAACATTCAATATATTTTTTCTGTTCAATAAGTGAGATGCGTGTGTGTGTGTGTGTGTGTGTCGCGGTTCTTGTGGGGTGTAAAAACAAAGGCGAAAGAACGTGATAAGGAAACGGCAATGAAGAACGTAAAGAAAGAAAGATGAGCGTGATAAGAATACAAAGGGATTTAATAAATTCAAAGTGTGCAAGAGGTTAAAGAAGACAAAAAGAGGTTACATGAACATTCAAGAAGATGGAGAGAGAGAGAGAGCGCGAGGAAAAGAGAGAGAGAGCGCGAGGAAAAGAGAGAGAGAGAGAGAGAGCGCGAGGAAAAGAGAGAGAGAGAGAGAGAGAGTAAACTAAAATGTCATGTACTTGTTGAAATAAAAATCTTAAATGGTCAGGTCCTTAAAAAAAAAAAGGACACAGTCTATGTCTTAATAATAAACATCCTGTGAAAATAACCTGAATAAATTTACTGACCACTAAACACGAGTCATGAAAAAGATGTAATGAGGAAAGTATTAAGTCAATAGTGAAGAGAGGAAGAAAGAAGACAAAATAAATATAGATGATAATATAACCATAATTAAAGTATCATTTTATGTTATAGAAAATGATAATGCTCGACTATACAGGACAATAAAATATGTTACTTTTTTATTAGTTATTTTAATATATTTTTTTTTAATGAAGAACGGAAGGTTTTTATTGGTATTATCTTATACTGTAACTTATACTGAAATGGAACCTAAATAAACTGCTATTCATATTTGCTAAAAAAGTTAAATCGCAAAAAAAAAAAAAAATCGTAGAGGACATCTTGGCCAACTGTACAACAATAACCATGGACTCTGAGCCTTAGAATCAATATTGACCATCACCAAAGTATTTACACAACAACATATACACTGACGTAAGAAAACTCGTGTTATAGTCCATACCAAACAACAGCCTACATCAGCTACAACAACAAGATTAACATAATGGTTGGCTTCAAATAGTTGGTGTGTGTGTGTGTGTGTGTGTGTGTGTGTGTGTGTGTGTGTGTGTGTGTTTATTGTATACACATGCTCCTAGATTCTGTTGCTCAGTGACTGCTTCTTACCCTGTCTTTATACCCTTATAAAGATGATCTTCCACTTGTTTATCTCTCACACACAAACGTTCACACGACAGCCTGCTTGATTATTATGTCCCAGTCCTCTCTGTCATCCTCCTCACTCACCATTACACAACACACTCGGGACCATCCCTGTTATAATATTTCCGATTTCACTACAAACCCATCGTCCTCACTCCGCCTCCTCCATCATCCCTTGCACCCGTCCCTCACCCTCCCCACCGCCCGTTCCTCACTCCCTTTCACCCGTTCCTAACCTCCCTTCACTCGTTCCTCACCCCTTCCATCCGTTTATCACTCCCCTCAACCCGTTCCTCACCCCCTCCACCTGTTCCTCACCCCCCCATCCCCCCACTGCTCTGATACTCCCATCAGGGCAGTTTATTGAGGGGGTCTCCTGGGAACCTTGGGTCAAGAATGGGGGTGAGAGTCGAGGCTGATATAACACTGTGTCGTGAGTACGGCAGCCGACCCCTGACCTGGGCTGGCCCCGCAGGGTAGGATCCCCCACCACGAAGAGGCTGGTCGGGGTCAGTTAGGGGTTAGGGGCACCATCCTCCCGCCTCCTGCTGCTCGTTGCGTGAGCCAGAAACCGTTTAGTCTCTTGATTGCATTGATCATCTTGAACCCCCTGTGTTTCTGATGTCTTTTGCTGTTTTCGGCTTTTGTACGATTTGTCTCTATTCATTTTCTGTTAAGGGATTTTTTTTATTATTTTTTTTTATGTTATCAAGTTCATAAACAGTGAGTTAGTTAAGGTCATCAACCCTCTATTATATCCTCGAGGTAGTTGCCACTCAGCCTCTAGGGTTACATTATGACCGTCTTAGGTACTTGTCTTATTTATGAACTCGTTTTCTGTTTTTGTTCTGTTCGTTTTCTTATACCTTTTTAGGGGTGTCTATGTAATTTTAAGGTAGTATATTGCCGTCTGTTGTTATATTGACTAGAAAACTTTGGGCTTCTTGATAACACTATTTTGAATCTTGATGTTTCTGATGGCTTTGGCTAGATGTTTTTTCTCAGTGTTTAAGAGTATGAACACCCATTTAGCCTCCTAATTAGGCCCCCTTTATGACCAATTCGATCCGTGTTTCTAATGCGTGTGTGTTTTTTTATCCAATTAATTACTTTTAAACATCTCGTCTTTCCTGTGTGTTTAACCGTCTTAACGTGGTTATCTGTGTTTGTGTTATAAATATTTGTGAGTCTTGTGTTTGTGTTGATGTTTGTAATTGTTTGTGTTTGTATTTGTGCTTGTTTAGATTTTTGTGTTTGTAGTTTGTGTTTGTATAGGTGTTTGTAAGTGTAGTTTTTTTGTGTTTGTATTTGTGTTGACGTTCGTAATTGTAAGTGTTTGTGTTTGTAATTGTGTTTGTGTTGATGAGTGTAGCATAAATCACTGGGAAATCAAACACCAGTCTCATATCTCTTAACACCGGCTGATGAGAGAGAAAACCAAAGTCTTACTCTTGATTACATTAAAAAAAAAATCGACTCCTTGACTTGAATTTATGGAGAATTTGGATTTGTTTTATATTTTATGGTTTAGGTTGTTAAAAATAGCTTTATTTTGGTGTTTTTTTTCTGTTTATATTGGGTTTGTTATACATGTTTTATCTTCGTGTTTGTTCGTTTTTCTTTTCCTTTCCTTACACTCACTTGTACGTTTATTAAATTCGTCTCATTTATATATACGGTATACAAATTTCGAAAGTGTGGCTTCAGGGAATTCAAGAAGATTAACCTGCTTCAGGATGTCCTTGAGTACCACTTATGAAATTACCACAAGAGGTCGTGTCTTTAACTGCACTCATCCTCTGCTGTTGTTTCTCGTGTGACCTTAACCTCTTGTTTACGCTTTCCACGCCGACAAAAAACAGAGTGTGACATCACTATGGATATAATTGTGAAAGAGACCTCATTCTTGATAGTGATTCCTCTAAATATTTTGTTACCTGTACATTTATTTATTTCTTCAATGTATCTCGATTCTATTTTGATTTCTATTGAATCTTCTTCCACTACTTGAGGGGTGAGGAGGAGGGAGAGGGAGAGAAGAGAAAAGTGGGTCTCTGTTAAGGAGGCAGGGAGACAAGGGGAGGGAGGGTTAGAGAGAGGGAGAGAGGGACAGAGGTCGTGAGAAACTGGTAGGGGGAGAGGCAGTGGATGGTTAAAGGGGAAAGTGGGGGAGGAGGAGGAGGAAGAGGGGGGGAGGGGGAGGGGGAGGAGGAGGAGGAGGTTAAGGACAGGTGTGTAGGGTGAGTGGAGGTCGAGAAGCTCAAGAGGAGGGAAGGAGGGAGAGGAGAGAAGGAGAGAGGGAGTGGAGGAAGGAGAGAATGAGTGAGGGGGGACGGAAAGAATAAGAGAAGGAAAAGGGAGAAAGAGACAGAAACAGAGACAGAGAGGAAGGGAGACAGGGAGGAGTTAGTACGTAAGAGAGAACCAAATAGAGAGAGATGATAAACGTTCACAGTAGAGAAGATCGAAAAGAATTAAGAAGAAAGATAATAAAGTTCAGAAGTATCATGTACACCTCCATCTCCTATGTACACACAGTATCATGTACACCATCATGTCATATACACAGCGCTGTGAACCTGGGTGATGTATCGCTTCTTAATGATGTATGTGTGACGTCATCAGTGTCATCTTGGTGTCAGTCATGTGGCTCCTTACTCGTGTTCACCATATTGTTGATCTTATATTAGGGGCCAGTATATAGTGGGTGTATGATGTATGTTTTTAAGTATCTTTCTTTCTTTCTTTCTTTCTTTCTTTCTTTCTTTCTTTCTTTCTTTCTTTCTTTCTTTCTTCTTATCTGTCTGTCTGTCTGCATATCTCTCTCTCTCTCTCTCTCTCTCTCTCTCTCTCTCTCTCTCTCTCTCTCTCTCTCTCTCTCACCCGAGCACCGCACCGAACAGTCTTGTACTGTGACTACGAAAGAAGGAGAAAGCTTATTTATTTTTTTCCCGAACAGTATGGAACGAAGCATCTGGTAGGCTGGCATAATAATCACTTACTTACCTCCCCCTGAGAATTCCATGAGGATGCCTTTCACCTTGATTAATATTCAGGTATTACACATCCCCCAGTAGTGTTCATAGTTCAGCTTACTGCCGTCCCTACTAATTAATTTAACTATATCTGAAATATTTATACCATTACTTAGTCTAAATATTTTACACGTTACTCAAAACACATTAATTCGGTAACTTCTTTGATGTTAGGTTTTTTTTTTCTCATAGGGATTTTTTTGGTATTTATTCCTTTTGTTTAATCTATCAAGAAGTGTTCGATCCAATGGTTATGGTTATGACAGTCTTTTGTTTTCAAGTTGTGATATATTAAGGTTTGGAATTAACAAGGTCAGGTAGCGTCACGTAACACTATACCCGAGACGACAAACTGTTCCTCGTGTACGGTGGAGTCAGTTGATACGTGCTGGTGTTAATATGCAGGACTTAGTAGGCTGAAGGATTCACTCTCTATACCGCATTTGGAAGGTGAGAATAATTACGACCAGGTGAGTGGAGGGAATATTTCAACTTGTTCGCTTATGTGTGTCGCTTTTTTATTGTTTATTTTTTATTTTTTTATTTTATTTTTTTTGCACGTGTTAGCATCATTTTCCATTACTAGTTTCTCCAATTTATTCTGTTTTTTATGTTCTTTGATTTACTCCTACGTAAAGGTAAGAGAAGAATGAAGATAAATAGATAGAGAGATAGATGTGTACATACATACCTGTACATACATACATACACACATACATACATACATACATACATACATACATACATACATACATACATACATACATGAAAACTAAAAACCACTGTATTTTTTTTCCACCTCAACCAACTTATCCCACACCATTACCTTCCTCCCTTAACACTACCACCACTCCACCATGGCTCACTCGTTGTCTTTAAAAAAAAAATTATTAATATCACACTAACAATGGTGTCTTGTCTTGCTCTCACCACACCACCTCTTCCCTTAGTCGAGCCTTCACCTCTTAAACAGTAGTCTTGATAAATATTCAGAGCAGACGTTCAATGTGGGAGTGTATCTTATATTCTGGTCGTGGTGCGTGATTTATCCTCCTTTCGACTTGAACTTTTATTTTACACTTAAAATTTATTCCGATCATTTATTACGGTGAGGCCCCTGCGTGTGTGTCTGTTGATTTGTCTTTAGCCTCGTGGAAGACAGCTGCATTTGTATTAAAGAGAGGTGGTGAGAATACGTGGATTGAAAGACTATATACTGTATACTCACCTCTACACGGTGAGTCTACTCTCTCTCTCTCTCTCTCTCTCTCTCTTAATTGAGCTACCATCATCATCTCTCTGGACTGATATACTTCTCAGTGCTAAAGGTATACCTCCTCACCCTCATCCACCAGTAACCAAGTAAACCTCTTCCTCATTCACCAGTAACCAAGTATACCTCTCCCTCATCCACCAGTAACCAAGTATACCTCTACCTCATCCACCAGTAACCAAGTATACCTCTCCCTCATCCACCAGTAACCAAGTATACCTCTCCCTCATCCACCAGTAACCAAGTATACCTCTCCCTCATCCACCAGTAACCAAGTATACCTCTCTCTCATCCACCAACCAAGTATACCTCTCCCTCATCCACCAGTAACCAAATATACCTCTCCCTCATCCACAGTAACCATTGCGCCTCCTCTCATCCACCAGTAACCAAAACCACCTCCGTCATCCACCAGTAACCATTATACCTCTCTCTCATCCACCTGTAACCAAAATGAAAACCTCTCCCTCATCCCACCAGTAACCAAGTATACCTCTCTCCTCACATCACAATAACCAAGTATACCTCTCTCTCATCCACAGTAACAAAATATACCTCTCAACCTTCATCTGTGCCTTCAAAATATACCTCTCCTCATCCACAGTAACCAAGTATACCTCTCTCTCATCCACCAGTAACCAAGTATACCCCTCATCCACCAATGACAAGTATACCTCTCTCATCCCACCCAGTAACCAAATGCCCCTCATCCACCAGTAACCAAAGTATATCTCTCTCTCATCCACCAGTAACCAGAAACCACCTCTCCCTCATCCACACCAGTAACCAAATCATACTACCTC
This sequence comes from Homarus americanus, assembly GCF_018991925.1. Lineage (NCBI taxonomy): Eukaryota > Metazoa > Arthropoda > Malacostraca > Decapoda > Nephropidae > Homarus > Homarus americanus. The sequence continues at coordinate 6,679,830 of NW_024715228.1, forward strand.
TCTCTCATCCCACCAATGACAAGTCTGCCCTACTATTCACCAGTAACCAAGTATACCTCTCTCTCATCCACCAGTAACCAAGTATACCCCCTCATCCACCAGTAACCAAGTATACCTCTCTCTCATCCACCAGTAACTAAATATACCTCTCCCTCATCCACCAGTATCCAAGTATACCTCCACCTCATCCACCAGTAACTAAATATACCTCTCCCTCATCCACCACCCCAGTACACAAATAAATAATTATTGAATATACAAAACAGTGAAGATAGATGAAGAAAATATGGAAAAAATACGTGAGTAAATGATACATAGAAAATAAATAAAGATGATAAGATCGATAGGCAAACATATATTGTATATATAAACATAAAATACTGAATGAAGACAAAGGAGAAAAAAGGGTAATTATTAATAAAAATACAATAATACAAACAAGAAGTTGATACGAAAAAAAAAGGAGGAAAGAAAAGAATATAAGACAAAAACATAAAGACGAATGACGATAAACCAATAACAACAACAACAAGAAAAACATCAACAATAACCGAATGAAGATAAATTAACAAGAACAGCAACAACAACAACAGCATATTTAAAGATAATAAATAAACATGTATATGCAAAAAAAAAAAAAGAGGAAGCAAAAATAGAGAGATAGAAAAAGACCTTGAGGAACACCACTCAAGATTCTAACAGCAGTAGGCAGTAAGTCACAGGGCAGATAGCTGGACTTGTTTACAAAAATGTATCTGAAACTAACGAGTCATCATGTAGCTGCGTAACAAAGAGCTTTCTTCTTCAACACACCGACACTGAAATCGAATCAGTTGTGGGACTCATTCAGTTTCTTTGAGATATCTAGATGATTGAGTCAGAGTTGGAGGAACCCGAATGACGTATTATCAACAATGACAAGAATGTAGTCAACGGTTTCAACACTCTTTTAAGACTTGTTGACGCTCCAAATCTCTTCCCCCCCGTAGAGATATTATCACCACTAAATTGCACCATTAGTGTTATGAATCAGTTTGGTTGTCTGAGCTGAATGGTTAATGTATTGTTGGAGATTGGTGGTGTTGGTGGCTAGATGTGTGGGAGAGCTTTATTCTCTCTCTCCTTCTCTCCTTCTACTTCTACCTTCTTCGCCTAGATACTCTTCTCCAATTCTCCATCTTTCCCTTATATCGTTTATCCTTCTGTCTCTCTCTTCTTCCCGAGCTCCTCCCGTCTGTTGGGGTGTTGTTACCCCCCCTCTCTCTCTCTCTCTCTCTCTCTCTCTCTCTCTCTCATTCTCAAACATCGAGCTTTTGGGTTATATTGGCCATTTCTCTCTCTCTCTCTCTCTCTCTCTCTCTCTCTCTCTCTCTCTCTCTCTCTCTCTCTCTCTCTTTGTGTGTTTCTGTCTCTCACTCTTATCTGTTGAGATAAAGAGATAGTCTGTCTTTTTTAGATCTCTCTTTTTATCTCTGTCTCTCGCTCTTGTTTGCTGATATATACTGATAACCTCTGTCTTACTAGCTCTCTTTACCTCTCTCTGTCCTTCTTCTGTCTATTGAGAGATATTGATAACCTAGCACACACACACACACACTCTCTCTCTCTCTCTCTCTCTCTTTTATTCTGATTCTGATTTATATTCCTTAATATCTGTCTTTATTTTGTTGGTCTATCTTTTTCTCTTTTTTCCTGTCTCTGTCAATCTTTTTCCTCCTTTTTTTATTACTCTTTTACTACTTTTATCTATTTTCTTTATATTTTATTTATTTTTTTCCTTTTGTATCTCTTTGTTCGGGTTTTCCTGTTTAATTTTATATCTCTCTTTGTCTCTCTCCTCTTGTCTCTATTTCCTTTCCTATCAGGTTTTCCAGTCTCTCTCTCTCTCTCTCTCTCTCTCTCTCTCTCTCTCTCTCTCTCTCTTTCTCTCTCTCTCTAACTCATTCTTCTTCTGGGTTATATTGGTCTCTCTCTCTCTCTCTCTCTCTCTCTCTCTCTCTCTCTCTCTCTCTCTCTCTCTCTCTCTCTCTCTTTCTCTCTCTCTCTCACTCTGTATCCTCCCTCTTTCTCTCATCTCTCACCCTTGTACAGTACATCACGCAGCTGACCCTCGTTCCCCCGTGCCTCAGATACTAACACCAGCCTCAGTGTTATAAATTCAATACACCTTTGAAAAGCTACTAACTAATTTGCATCCTTAACTCTTTCAACTCTTTTTCACCTATTCTCTTCTGGACAAGTCAAGGGAAGAAAAGAGAGAATGAGGAACTGAGAGAGAGACCGAGGGACTAAAAGGGAAAGAGAGAGAGATAGAGAGAGGATTTTAGGCACTGGGAGAGAAAAACTGAGTGACTGAGAAAGAAAGAGAGAGAGAAAGAGAGGAACAGAGGAACTGAAAGAGGAAGAGAGAGAGAGAGAGAGAGAGAGAGAGAGAGAGAGAGAGAGAAGAAGAGGAACAGAGGAACTGAGAGAGAGAGAAAGAGAGAGAGAGAGAGAGAGAGAGAGAGAGAGAGAGAGAGAGAGAGACCGATAAATTTAGAAAGTAACCTAACTCCCACAATAACTTCCCATTCTTAACACTAGTTTTCTCTGTCATATATACAGCTTACATTAAGTTCAGACAGTAAATTTATAAAGAACAGGAAAGTAAATATAGAACAATTTCACTAATAAAGACCTTAAGATGTCAGAGGAAAAATAGTACCCCCCCCCCTCCCTCCCCCCCTGAGAGACTCTTCACAACTAGAGGAGTCCGGTGTTAGTTATATAGTCTTATGGCCATTGAAGACTCTGGAACATGTATTCCCTCATGGTGTGTATCATATTACAGGGTGGCTCAAGACGTCATAGGAGGGACGGAAAATTGAGATTAACAGAGGGATTTATTGTTTTAAAAGGAAATATTATTATTATTAATATTTTTTTTTTATAATTTAATGTTCAATTTGTTAAGAAATTTTATATGGATTATTTTTTGTGGGTTTCATTGTGTTTATGTTGGTATATACGTTTAAAAACACATACATGATTACAGTTGCACACACACACACACACACACACACACATGTACGTTTGCTGTCGTAATAAGAAAAACTAACATTAATTAAGATAAAACCAAAGATAAAAACCAACTACAGTAGGAAATCTCTTTTAGTATTTTCCTTGATCATCATTAAAGTTTTCTCACTTGGCCAACCTCCTGAGTGACTTAGTACACTACACTCCTCCTCTTGAATTTGTTTGATCGGAACTAAACGTAGGAGATGACAATAGACAGATGAAAGTTGATAATCTTATTCAGTACAACGCTGAGTCGACCATTATCACCAGTCCACTCACACACCTTCACTATCTGAGGCCATCTAATAGTCTAGTGTGTACAGACGAGGGTCAGGCAGTTCTCTTGTAGGGTCAAAGGTCGTAGAATAAGTACAGACAAGACTTTTATATCACTTTGTGTTACCTGGGTACTTTTTTATAAGGTGCAATCTAGGTTGGAGGTCACTGTTCAATCCTACCTTTAATATACAATAGTTGTTTGTACTACAATAAGAATCTTGTATCATATTTACTTGATAATATTCTAACATATGAACTGGCCAGACTCATCCTAAATAACTAATTGAGTTCTAAAGAAAATACACTGGAGCCTCTTAGTATTTTTTTATTAATATTACTGAATTAATATGATTTGGATTTCCATTCCATTTCAATTTATTATGTCATGTAGCAGTTGTTTCTGTTTCCTAATTAGATACTACAAGAATCTATCGAAGGTGAACGATTCTTCTCTCTCTCTCCTCTCCTCTCCTCTCCTCCACCCTGCCCCTCCGTCCATCTTTCACTCTCTTTCCATCCTTCACCCCCCCCCTTTCTCCCCCCCTCACATCCTACCTCCTCCTCTTTCCTCCCCCCCTCACATCCCACCTCCTCCCTCTCCTTCCTCCCAGCTCACTTTACAATGGATACGTATTTCACTGCTATATTTAAGGTAGCCTCAATAACCACTCTGAAATATTTCCTTTCCTCTCCCCCACCAATAGGCGACACACTTCAAGCTCCTTCTGCACCGTCCTTCTCATTTTTACAGGGAGACGGATGAGAGTTAACCAGCTGTCTTGTCTGTCTGTCTGTCTGTCATTTGATGCTCGTTCTGACCCTCGGGTTAACAGGGCCTCAGAGTTAGTTTATTATTGTTGTTAGTGTTTGTCTGTCTGTATCCTTGTGTGTGTGTGTGTGTGTGTGTGTGTGTGTGTGTGTGTGTGTGTGTGTGTGTGTATTTTTTTCTCTTTTTTTGTTCGTCATCTGTTTTTCTCGTCTTGATATCTTTTTTGTTCCTTTCCTTTTATCTTTCTCTTCCCGTATCTAGTAACTCTCTATTGATCTCTCTCTCTTTTCTTCTCTCTCTCATCTCTCTCTACACCAGTTGAGGTAATAGTTTTTAGTTCACATTGTTTATCTGAACTTTAAGCAGGAACATAATTTTAGGTGTCCACAAGTTTATTGGAAGTCGATCCACACATCGAATAATCTGAAAAAGTTATTATTATTATTATTATTATTATTATTATTATTATTATTATTATTATTATGTCCCCTTCAAAATGTCGACCAATAATCATATGTAGAGTGAGCCCTGTTATTATTGCTATGCCTTACACATTTAAGTTCTGATGGATTAATCTAACCTTCGAGAATCGTAATAATCAATCTGGCGGCCATCTGGAGTTCACTATGACAACTAAATGAGTTAAGTGACACGAGTTAGAGTATTTTGTATGGCGGTACACAAGTATACTTCTCTGTCTCTGGGGGTTCTAATTTATTATTGTGTTAATGGGATGTTAGAGAAATGGCTTCTAAAATCTCGATATACAACTTATAAAATGAAATTACTGTATCTGTACTTGTATCTGTACCTGTATCTGTACCTGTATCTGAGACTGTTCTTGTATTGGTATTTAAAGACAGATGTTTCAGCCCTGAATAACAATATCGCCTCCCCACCACCTTGTCCACTCCTTCACTGCTTACTCTCACTTACTATATCTTAGTCCCTTTATAAAACTAAAACCTAACAAAAATTAAACCAAATTCTAATGTTATTACTCTTTAAGATCTAACCCCCAGTTTCGTATTACCAAACTATTTCTAACTTGGTAATTGTTAACAGGCATATTAAGAAGTGGTAAAGGTTACACTCAGTAACTTTACACATAATTTCTAATTATATTTACTTATCAAACAGTGCAGAGAGCCTCGCTTTGATTAATCTGCCTAAGATAAGTACCAGTGGTTTCATTTTCATCTGAGTCACTCTAACTCTCCTTTTTAATAATATAGAGCAAATAGACTGATAAAAAATATATATGTCTTTAATTTACGTATATACACAGAACAACACAGGAGCAGAGACGAGCAAATATGTAATAGCAAAATGTTTATTGTGTTACTTACATGATCTTAAGCAATCACAATTATCTTAAGACTGATTGAAGGACAAGAGAATTATCTTCGACCGAATAAAACCAAAAGAAAAGATTATTTATTTTTATAGGTGTGTTAAGTTTAGTCAGGTATAAGTAAACCCCCCCCCCAAATGTTCAGAGTTTTGGTGAATAACAAGTGAGCCACAGGGAACACCGCCTCAAAACACGTTCCTCAAGGACTGCCTTAACCGTTTCCTGTGTGTCTTAACTACATAAAGATATTTAGAGATTTTATTGTTAGAGATAAAAATGTTCTCAGCTTCGGGAAAATATGAACTTGTTTGAACTTCAGTTTATTGATGAATTGTGTTATCTTAGGAATTTTACCTTTTTTTTTACGATTTAAGAGGAACTTGAAAACATTTTATCAGTCTGGTTCGTCTTGGAGTTACATCTTAACTCATTGGCTGTCGGAGGTTTCCCTAAGGTGAATAATATCGTCTGTCGGTAGCCGGAATAAAGTGCTAAATTGTGGGAAGCGAATAGAAAGGGTTTAGAGAGATTTAAAGTCTAAGGACAAATGATATCCAAAACTTTAGGAATATATAAAATGGTTCATATAGCCATTGTGATAAGTTATCTATCTTATCTCTACCTAACCTAACCTAACCTAACCTAACTTAATCCAATCTAATCCCATTCAAAGAAATCCAACCAAACCCAACTCAGCAAAACCTAAGCTAACCTTACCTAACCTAACCTAACCTAACCCAACGCTATCAACCCAACCAAATCTAAATCATCCCAACCAAACCAACCCTAACCTAAACCTAACCTAAACCAAACCAAATCTAACCTAAACCTAACCTAACTATTCTTCAACTCCACAAGGCACAATGAGCTATAATGACTTCATCTGCCATATCTTTAAATCTAGTCTTGTTTTTCATTATCCTTTTTTTTTTCCCGCGGTTCTTCCTCTTCCGTCTCACGCTATCGGATTTCTAAAGTAACCAGCAGTAAGAGGTTGGTTGAGCAAGTCTTTACTCTGTTACTCAGCACTTCGACCTGACAAACACACGGCCCAGGAGAGCGACTACGGCGGGGTGGTGGTGGTGGTGCTGCCTCGACCACTTCCTCGTCGGCTTCACCACCACCACCACCACCACCACCACCACCCCCACCACCACCACCAGACCCGCCCGTCGTGTGTGTGTGTGTGTGTGTGTGTAAGCGCATGAAGGAGAAAAACAGAGAGCAAGAGAGAGAAAGAGAGAGAGACTGACAGACAGACCGATAGACCGAAGAGAAAGAGATAAACAAGATACAAATATAGAAAAATAAAATAAGAAAGAGACAGAGTGAGTGGACGGAGGAGATAATGATGCCAGGTGAGGAGTCCAGCCAGGCTCGGGGGTCAGAGGTGACGGTGCCTGACGTGTGTGGATGATGAGGAGAGTGGGACTATCTGACGCCCTGGTCACTCCTCATTGAAAGCACTTTTTTTATTTTATCTTGCAGTGTAAAGTGTGGATGTGTGTGTGTGTGTTTATCTATGTACGTGCGTGTGTGTGTAACTGTAAAAGTGTGTGTGTGTGTGTGTGTGTGTGTGTGTAGGTTTTCTCTCATATATTTCTACTTCCTCCTTTATCATTCTTCCTACTTTCACTCTATCTATCTTTCTTTAATATCTCCTTTTACCTCAACTTGTACAACTTCTTCACTTCTTAAAACTCAACCTTAAGTCATTACGCTATAGAGTCGTATTTGGCTTCAGTTACCTCCGTCTCTCTTATTAACCCGTTGTGGTCATTCAGGTGTTTTAAAATACCTTCTCTACTAACGCTACTAATATACTCACCTCTATATAAGTTCTCAATACTCTACTAGCTCCTAATAATAGATATAACCCCATAAAAACCCATGTTCTCTCCATATAACCCATAATAACCCATTCTTTCCCCAATAACCCAGAAAAAAAAACATTTCTTCCTCCATGATTAAGGAAACTTAACCCATTCCTTCCCCACGATCTAACGTCACCCATATTCTTCTCCCCAATAACCCCTCATCACCCATTCTCTCACCCATGACCCCAAAGAATGATTTACCTGCCTACATTATTGTTTCCATGACCTGAGAGAGGAGAGGAGGGGAGAGGGGAGGGGAGGGTAGGGGAGAGGGGAGGGGAGGGGAGGGGAGAGGGGAGGAGAGGGCTGTTCTGAGTGGCCTATGTTTCATCATTAAAGAGAAGTGTTAGGAGAGAAGAAATGCGAGAAGGACGGAAGGAATACGAGGAGAAAGAGAGAAAGAATACGAGGAGAGAGACAGAAAGAGGGAGGAGAAAGAGAGAAAGAATGCTAAGTGAAAGAGAGAGAGAGAGAGTAAAGTGAGAAGAAAGATAGAAAGGGGGAGAGAAAGAAAAAGTAGGAAAAAGAGATAAAGGAAGGAGAAATAATGAGAGAAAGTTAAGCGAATGAGAGAAAATGAGAAGAGAGAAAGGAAAAGAAAGAGAGAAAGATGGGGTTAGAGCGAAAAAGAAACTGACCGAAGCAGTATAAATAAAAGAGAGAGAGAGAGAGAGAGAGAGAGAGAGAGAGAGAGAGAGAGAGAGAGAGCATCGAAGAATGACGTCACATGTATTTAATTAATCCTAAAATCACCAAATATTTTCCTCTTCATTGTCACTGCGATTTACACACCATCTCTTATGACGTCATCTCTTACGTCACACCTTGAACGAACCAATTAGAAACGTTCTCACCAATACAAAGTCGTGAAAGACAAACATAAAATACATAAATGAGGAAATACAATTATACAGGTAAGGGATTTAAGCCTCGAATGCGTGTCCGCTGAATTTTAGTCGCTGACAAGAGTTCCGTGGAGTCACCTTGTAGACCGAACACAATAGCGAGGAGACTGAAGATTTGAATGAGTGAAAACACGAGATAGAGACAGAGAACTTGACAGAGAAAGAGAAGTAGTAAGAGAGAGAGAGAGAGAGAGAGAGAGAGAGAGAGAGAGAGAGAGAGAGAACAAGAGAAAGAGAAAGAAAGAGAGAGAGAGAAAGAGGGGAGGAACCAAGAGGAAGAATAAGAGAAAAATTGATATTTATCGGAAATCAGAATTAAAAGGAAATAATAAACTTACAAATCAGAATATAAAAATTAACTCTTCAAAGCTTAAGGGAGCCAAAGAAGTTCTTTCCCTCACCTGATGTTGACATGAGATTAGTTTCAGTGCCAGGGGTCTTCCCGTCACCGAGTCATCAGCACATCTGTTAAAAGTAAGTGGAAATTTAATATTGTGTCCGTCTTATTGATCGACGAAAACATCAAAGACTCCGCCAAACACAGTGGAGAGAGAGAGAGAGAGAGAGAGAGAGGGGGGGAGGGGGGAGGGGACGGCGATCGATTACCTAGAAGAGGAACCAGCCTGGTGGGAGGAAGAGGGAGGCTTGAGTACCGTGCATAGGTTGCTTTTTGTACTCGTAAACGCTGTTGAGGACCGTGAGGCGGCCACTGTTGTGTTTTTGACAGGTGTGTGTAGTGGTGATTGTTGTGTTCTGAAAAGGCTTCTAGACATCCGTGTAATGAAGACTGTTATTTTTTTTAAAGTGTTAACGATCATGTAGTGGGGTACTGTTGTATGTTAGGCAGGGTGATGATATTGTAGATACTTACTCTTGAATCTTAAATGGTGCTGTAGTTCATGAAGCGATAACTGTTGTATTTGAAACGGCATAGCGACCCGTGTAGTAGTTCTTATTGATTTGCAAACACCTCTAAGGACGCTGTAGTGTTTTGACTTTAATAGTGACGTCTTCTGAAGGTTTAATTCTGTGTATGAAAACTACCCATAATCACTCTTTTGAATTTGTAAAAGGAACGTGTATGGTATAGAAGACTGAAGGGTGGACAGGATCCAAACCTGATCAAGTAAGGTAATTCAATTGTATAAGCGTCGTAAAGAACGAAAGTAATACATGTCCTGTTGTTCCACGACTTGTTGGAGAAATATCTGTATATGTCTTCGTGCTTTGGTAGTACAGTACATTCTACAAGTAACGGTGTGGGCACAAGTATAGCTAGCAGTAGAAGTATCGGTACAAGTACAGATACACTCAGAGAAAAGAGAGGCATTACACTCACCACTTATGTTCTAAAACCCACGATGAAGAATTTAGATAAAGTTTCCAGTCAATGTCAATGAAGCTTCGAGGCTCAAGTCTGAACCCTCCTTTATCCTTCATCCCAAACCCCTCCCTCACCCATAATCCCCCCACATCCTACTACACATTTCATCCCCCACCGCTCCATCACCCATCCAGAGAGGTAGAGACCACTCCTTGACCCATCCTGGGAGGTGAGGAAAGGTACCATACCGTCAGGCGTCAACAGAAAGTATCAAGAACCATCGACTGTGAAGGGCGTGGATCCCCCTCCCCACCATCCATCCCCCCACCCCCCACCAACCATCCCCACCCTCCCCACCATCCATCCCCCCTCCCACCATCCATCCCCCACCACTCCCCCACCATCCATCCCCCACCCCTCCCCCACCAATGTCGTTTTGTAAGATTAATTTGGCGTTTTCTCTCAAATTTGTTGTTTTGTTATTCTTTGTTTTGATCTTGTTGATTAATTATTGATGATATTTTTCCCAGGTGTTGTTTGCATTCACTTTCATTGCAGAGTCGGACAATAAACTGAGATGGTGTCGGTGAGTTGGATGGCGTCGGTTATTCTAAGCTTGAATTGTTTTGTTTAACACCACTTACGGCTTTTATCTTTTATTTAATAGCTTTAATTTATTATCCTTCTCATGATGTTAAATAATCGTGCACAAAACTACAAAGAATCCTGATTAGAAACCAGGAAGTGTGTCAATAAGTAAATAATTTAATCCAACTAAACAACAACACTAAGAGTAAGAGTTAATTAACCTAATTGATTGATGGTGTCAGAAATTAATAAATCAATCGTTAAAATAATCGATTCACAGTGGTTGATAATTTGATGTAGATAATCCAATAACTCAATCTTCAGTTTTCCACTCAGAGTGATCAAGGAACGCTACTCGCTCACAAATAAATATGAACTCCTTTATTACTTATCGCGTGTTATCATCATCGTCGTCATCGGATTCAACGCCATTGTTGTCATCATCATTGTTATTGTTACTATTATAATTGCTATCAGTATGATGATAATTCGAGTTTGTCTTATTGTTGTCTGAATGAACGAAGTATTATTACATACGTTCTGTCATTTGTTTATTTTGATTTTTCACATATATTCATTCATATAAAGAAAATGACACATACATACCTATCCTTACAGTCATAGTCATACGCACTTCGTAAGCATCCCCCCACCCCCACCTCCCTCCCACCCTCCCGCACACACATAGAAACTTAACCAATCACAGCGCCACCTGCCCTGGGCGTCGCTTAGAGCACACCCGCTTTCACCCTAATATGTCCAGGGTCCGTCAGGATGCTGAAATCGCCATCCTTACTCCCAGAGATCCCGTAATTCGCCCCTTGACTGGTGACGTGAGAGAACAAATAATAATTAATTACCTCATGTAAACTTACTTTACCCCCCCCCCCTACCCGACAAGTGATGTGAGAGCTGGTGATGTGAGAACACATTTAACTGACTAATGGTAAGCAAGGAAAACAGTCATAGCGTCACGAAACTCCACTGACTGTCAGATTTTTTTATTTTTTATTTTTTTGAGATTCACTGCATAGGTGTCCTGTTGACCAACCGCACACCATCACCAAGTGGCCACCGTGAGACTGTGTTACCACAAGTCCCCACACACACACACCACCACCACCACCGCCACTACCTCCCCCTGCCTGCTTCCGACCGCTCACTGACGGACAAAATTAGGTATGTAAACACATGGATAATAACAACAAAACAAGAGAGAATACATCACTACAATGAGAGGAATGGTGAGTGAGCCAGCCAGCCGCACCATCATCATCATGGAGGGTGAGAGACTGTATGAGCGTATCACTCAATTGACACTCTTAATGGTCTTCCTCGTCCATGCGAAAGTTTCCTTATTGTTTACCTCGTTAAATGTCTTACTTAACTTTGTGAGGCAGTTAGGAAGAGGAAAAAGGAAGAAATCTTAGAGATATTTATACATTAAAATTGGTGTGTAGGTTCTTTCCAGGTCATATGGGAGTAAAAATGTATTTATTATGAAAATTACACCTTGTTCAAGTCTCTTATTCTGTGCTTTAGGGTTCACAGTCTCAAAGGATTGTAAGTTAAAGTTTCAACCAACACCAACACCCACCCAAACGAAATATGAAAATAAACTTGCGATTATCTGAGAGTCGGGACCGAGTAAATTTATGCGTGAAAGTCGCAAATGTGACAAATGTGCTCATCAGTGTAGCCTTAATGGTGATGGCGGAGACAAACACAGACAGTCACTTGAACACAATTATGGTGTTTCCCTTAACATCTGTCGTCACTACCGAGAGCCTTTTTTTTTTGCACCCCTACATCCTAGTGTAAGGTGAAGCGCAGAAGCGTTTACAGCGCCCAACAGGGAAGCATGCTAAGTTCATGCCTGCCTTTATGTCTCATGAGTTAAGGGCGTAGAAGCCTGAAGAGTCAAGGGCATAGAATCCTGAAGAGTCAATGGTTTTATGTCGTCAAGTTATTGGAAGCTCCAACAACTCCCTGAATACGAATTCGCAACTTTTGACTTACAACAGGAACCAACTTTACTGCTAGGTGAACAGGGACTAAAGGGGGCTCTTTATACCAGAACCAACTTGACAATATGTAGCACTGACCTGTCGCCGATGGCTGCTGACACCTGCTGGCGGTTGTTGACGTCTACTATCTGCTGTTTACGGCTGCTGAAGGTTACTGACAGTTGTTGAAAGCTTCTGACGGCTTCTGATAACTTTGAGCTTTCTTTCACCATCAGTATCAAGTCTGACACCTTGTTAATACTGAGAAGAGACACACAGAGAGAAAGAGAGGAAGAAAAATATGACAAGAGCGAGATGGAGAAGCAGACAGATAAACAGATAAATGAAAAAGGAGAGAAGAAGAAGATAGATAAAGAGACACATATACAGATATAAATAAATGGAAAGAGTTGAAGAGAAAAAGAGAAAGTAAAAACGAAGAGAAACAGAGAGAGAGAGAGAGAGAAGACGAGATGAGAAGCAAATGCAAAAGAGAAAGGGACAAAATATTAATAGAAAGAAAGTGAGAAGAAAACCAGGAGAGATGCAAATGAAAAAGAACAAAAAAGACTAATTTAATGAAGAAGAAAAAAGCGATAGAAATGAAAGAAAACAGAGAAGGAAACAAAGTACTGAGTTTGAAAGCGAAACAAAAGAAGAAACTAAAAGAACAGAGAGGAAAAAAAAAATAAAGAAAAACAGAAGGTAAAACTTAGTAGGAAAAACGATAAACATAAATAAACCAAGAAAGATAAAATGAAATACATCACACACACACACACACACACACACACACACACACACACACCAACTATCCCAATACTCCGTCACAGCAGCACCACCACCATCACCAAGACACAATCACCACTGTCACAACAAGCATCCCTCTCCACTACCCAAGAGACACCACCACAATACCCACTCTACTGACACTACCACAAAAGACTCGCAGATAGATAAGGGAACACACACACACACACACACACACACACACACACACACACACACACACACACACACTTTCAGACCATCAAAACGAGTGAGTCAGTCCTGTGATGCCGCGCCTGATAGTGCACCTCAGTGGCCCGGTTATGCTAATATCAGTAGCGGCGGTGAAGTGCCCTGTGTGTGTGTGTGTGTGTGTGTGTGAGAGCCCCCTCATAGCCCCCCACCCCTCCCCCACCCTCTTGGTATTAGGTAATGTTTATTCAGGTATAATACACATCGGAAATCATTTATGAATAACATCATGCTACAAATTCAAGGGGTGGCGTGTGAGGACCCGGGTGCTGGGTGATGTTTATTTAAACATAACATGTATTGAAAATCATTTATGAATCGTTGTATGGTATATATTAAGGCAGTTTGCGAGTGTAACTGTTAACTGTGAATGAGATAGGAGGTATAACTGGTAACTGTGAATGAGATAGGAGGTATAACTGGTACTGTGAATGAGATAGAATAATGAGTTAAATAAGAGAGGCTCCATGTGTGTGGGTATATTTCCTTTACTTGATGACGTAATTGAAGGGTACTTGTTCCATGTGAAAGTTGTGTTTTTTTCTTACTTATTCACGTCAGATAGACACATAATGACAATTGGCTGTAGGTAAAAACGTACTGTGTAGGTCACTTTATAACACTAAGGTAATAATAACAATAACTGATAACTAAAAGCGAGAGCCAATAAAATTAACAGATATGGAAGACTCATGATATAATTAAATATTAATTGTCTTAAATATACCTGAACAACACACAGGACGGAAATTATACCTAATTAAGTAAAGTAATTATCATGTATGTAAATTATATTAGATTAGTTCAGTTAGATAATATGGTTATTATTACACATCACTGCCACCAGTCTCGTGTACCGCCAAGGGGCCTACGCTTAGTTCCGCCAACCTGCCGAGTCTGGTGGCTACTCAGTCACACTTTGTCTCTCCTCCGTGTCTCACCTCGTGGTACAAAGGCATGTACTGTACAGTCGCGGACAACAGTTCGCTCCCCGGGGTGAAACTGAGTCACGGGAATGAGTCTCCGAACTGACTTACCGTGATTGTTGCATCTCAGTTGGGGTCGATGCTGCTTCACGTTGGTCGGGAGCGAACTTTTGACCCCGACTGTACGTGTGTCTTCCCTCTCCTACACTTTGAAAATTACAACTTAACCACATTTATTCAGGAGCGTCTGTATACCTTTCGTAATGATATATGATTGTTTAAGGAATAAATAGTAATAGGAGAGTTTAGACAAGACGCTTTGTCAATTCTACTCACCGAGGGGTCGTCACCTTACCAAAAGCTAAAGGCATTCGAAACAATACGTATGTTTTGGGCTGGTGGAGGTTATACACAGAGAGCGCACGGTGTCAAGGCGTTAGTTCCACAGGGTACAAGTCCTGGGTATAAATGGGTTTAAGTAGACGGAGGTCCTGCGAGAAGGAATACTAACAGAAAAAGGGCATCAGTGTTCTCAGGTCACTCCCACCGTAATCGATTATTAACACTTAATCTATCTCTGAATTACATAATTTGTCCAACTCAACAACACACACACATACACAAGCAGATACGCATGTAAACAAAGTCACAAACCCACACACGCGCACAGACTACGGAGAAGTAAGTTCTTGGCCTCGTCACCTCAAGGGGTTGTTGGTCTCACTGCAGGACAGAGATTCTGGTCTCACCCACTATGACTCTTTAGGTGGACCAGTACTACTCAGGGCCTTTATGTACTTACGTATGAATACTTACAGACCTACAGAGAGAAACAGTGGCGACGACTTTTCACTGAGACGATATGGCTTTTCCATACTAAGTCACAGTTTGAACATCTTCATTCATGGCCTTTCCGTATCTACATCTGTATATCTAAAGCCATGGAAAAGATGGCGGTGGCGGTGGCGACGGCGGTGTCAATGGCGGCGGTGGCGGCGGTCGAGAGGGGAAGTGCTTGACACTGTTTATTTCAATCATTTCTTATTACTCATCCAATCAGCTCGCGATATACCACTTCCCCAACCTAAACTCCAAGCCTCTCCTCAGCCACCTAACTGCGGAAGGTAAATTACACCTGGCGACCAGCCTTCTGGGTTGATCCCGCTTCTGGTCCTCATTGTTCCACAACACAGACGCATATGTGTGATGCACCTATGCACCCCCCCCTCCCCTACACATACACACACACACACACATGAACACACACACCACCGGTTCTCACTATTTGTGTTATAAACTATAACCAAACTTCTTGAATTGTTTCTGTATTTATATTAATATTGATAAGACGAGACACAGCAGCAGTGAAGGAGGTGTGGAACAGCATCATGGTCGGCGCCTGTGTGTTAAAACACACCTAAGCATTAATACAGACTATGAGGTTATTTACTGTTAAAAACTGAAACATTTAACTTAACACAGATTTATTAAACAAAAATATTTGGAATTTAAACTTAAAAAAAGAGACAAATACCATATATCTGTGGGCGGGATTGAACCAGGAACAAGCAGGACCTCGATGGTCTACCCCACAGTGTGGCCACAGTATCTCTGATATAAACTTGGTAAGGTCCTTATATATTACAGATTCACTTCTCTTAATACACAATATTTGATCCTCTATAACAGGTATTTCCACAGAGAGTAAATTACTCATTTTATAGCTTTGTTACTAATTATTATAACAGTCCCCCCTGACTCGTACTGGACCTCCTGTGTGAGATACACAACAAATACCACTGGGAGGTGACCTGTGCCTGACCTACCTGGTGACGGGGAAGTGAGGGGATGGCTGCTCAAACATTTCCAGGCTGTGCAGATTAGCAGTGTCCTGCAGCCCGGTTAAGGGGTCAGACTCGTGTGTCCGGTGTAAGGTTTGAAAATCTATCCCCTTCCTTGAATATATCCGGGTAGATTCTCAGGCTTCCATAATCAACCCAGGGTAGTTTCTGGATATACCCCAGGTTAGATTCTGGGAGCTCCGATACCCTAGATAATATCAGTGAGCCAAATAGACCTCACTTGATTTCATTTCAGTTACTTCACAACAACATAAGAACGGGGAATTCTGTAATATGCCTATTGACACACTCTAGTTAGCTCCTTTGTTCATTCTTCCCTTTTTCATTCATATGTTTATCTAATTTATAATTAAATCTACCAAAAGAATTTACACTGTGCCAGTAGACAGCTTATTCCCTCTCATTCGCCACACTATAACAAAACAATGTCTGTCTATTTACTTGTTGAAGCTTTCCTTATAAACCTCAACTCCAATTGTCCGAGTGATTTACTGTTCGGGTTTTCTTCTGTAAACACTGATGCAATATATTTATATAAGAAGTGCATATTTCCTTATCATCATCATCAGTAAGATGACCATTTGGTGTTATAATGGGCCAAACTGTTTTACCTTCGTTTGGTCCATCTAGGAAAAAATAGATTCACCTTATATTCTCTATTTGTTGTAAGTAGTGTTTTGTGCAGGAGAGGGCGGATCGTGAATAGTTGTCCAGGGCAAGTTCATTTAATAGTCGCTTGGAACAATATTGCGAGAACAATACAATAACAATTATTGACGTTTGGGGTCACTTCGGTATTATAGAACTTTTTGTAATTTTCTTCATTGTTTTAAGAAAAAATAATAATTGTTTTATGCAGACGACACACACGTATAGACACACCTCAAGTCCGCCCCTTCAGAAATATATACAAAAATTTACAATTTATTCGACAGCAAACTAGGGTCCACACTTACGTACATTGATATTATTATTTTGGATGAAAGTGTTGACAGATAAAGAGAGAAACGGCAACAGAACACTTAGGGTGTGTGGCACTCCTCCCCAGCATCATGGTTGGCCCCTGTGTGTTTGTAGGATACATGTCAAGTCGACCCATGGTAACTTTGGCCCAGTTAACTCGGCCAACATCCAGTGGTGACCTCGGCCCATTTTAATGACTTCGGCCCATCATAATATGGGACGAGATCACCAACATTAACTATCTTTGATAATAGTGAAGCTATATGAATAGTATCCGATGAAGATTAGGTTAGGTTAGAAATGTAATCGTCGTGAATTGGACGAGTTGATGGTCGGAATTTTTTCGTAAGATGGCAGGTCAATGGGTAAAGAAAACGCTTAAATGATATTTCTAAATAAACTTGGCGAAAAAGTGACAAAAATAAGAGTTAAAGTTGCTAAAAAATCACGTGACTGCGAAAAGCTCTGTGATTGGTTGTAACGTCACTGGCTCGCCCAGCTGGCCTTCTCGGCTGATCGGCTCTGTAAATAAATATTATTAGATAATTAATTGTGCTTTACTGTACAACACAGAAATACTATTTTTAATATATAAATATTACTAAGCACATTAACTAATTCAATGGATATTAGCTGCCCAGACAACAAATTTCATAGTATAAACAATCCAAACAATATTGATATTATTTTGGTTTTGGTCATCTGGGGAACCTTAAGATTCTAACTATGGGATTAAGTACTTTAAGCAATAAGACATTATCTCTACAGGATTTCTTTCAGTAAACATTTTTCGATCGCATAAAAAAATACAGATCATATGCTAGGTTAGGTTAGGTTAGGTTAAAGTATGATGAGTTATAAGGTTAGCTTAACATACACCGGTAAGGGAGGGTGGGGGGTGGTAACTCAAAGCTAATGACTTCAAATAGAAATCGTCTAAATCTTTCATAACATATCGCAAACCATCAGAAGAAAATAGCCTATCTCGAATCTAAACATCCAAGTACTTATGGTAGTTAAAGTAAAATTTTACCCATTAATTAATATAAATTATGATATATCCCAATGGTTCATTAGTGAATAAACACAATAACAGCACTGTTGTCATGTTACCTAGCACCAGGCATTCTCAAAACAAAGTCCAGACAATGTCATTGCTTCTAAATTTACTCGTATCTCCATCTAGTACTGATATATTCTGTAAATGCACAAAAAAAAAGAAAGTTTACCAGGTAATAGTACGTGACAGCTGAGCTCGTGTGAACAAGGGAGTTTTTTATTTCCAAAAGAACATAAGAATGGAGGAAACTGCAGCGGGCCTATTGGCCCATACTGGGCAGGCCCATTTACACCCAACCCCTATGGCTCATATATCCATCCAACCTATGTTTGAAGTTGCTCTTTACGGCACATTTCTTCACTTACGAAATGGCCATGACTTAGACCATAAAAACAACCTTAAAACGTACCTGAACGTGGCATTTGGGGTCTGAAGAGGCCATCTTTTCTACTATATCCGACTGCAGCGATGAGTTTGAAGGTAGAGAGGTCATTGCTAATAGCGGCCCTGTTTCTAGAGAAATAAACTTATCTCTACTGCTATAGCAGGACTTTAAACTTTTATTACACATTATATATACCGTATCACTATGAACGTGGCAGAGTGTATTTCTTGTGTTTACCCAGAACCGACAACTCGTCCATTACCGATCACACACACACACACACACACACACACACACACACACACACACACACACACACACACATACATCCTTGACCACCGAAGGGTCAAGACGTACCTGGCGCTCCTCTCGGAGCAGCCAGGTCAACTGTTGTTGGCCCATACCAACTCCCTCCCCTGAACCCTCCTCCCCACCGGAATATCAACATGTTCTCGCCAGAAGTTACTATTTCATTTAGGAAAGGAATGGAACCAGTGTTAAACAGAGGTGAACAGTGGTGAACAGTGCTTAAGTCAGTGAGAACAACTCAACAGTAACAGTGGTACCCAAGTTGACCTTCACACAGTGAGGTCCCAGGTACCCAGTGATAACGGCCCGTGAGACCCAACACCAGCGATGTGTTAATCCGTCTACGATAGGAAGGCCTGGAACCACCTCACTCATATAACACCATCTGTGAGGGAATTACTACACCACATGAGGCCCCTCATAACACCATATGTGAGGGAATTACTACACCACGTGAGGCCCCTCATAACACCATCTGTGAAGGAATTACTACACCACGTGAGGCCCCTCATAACACCATCTGTGAGGGAATTACTACACCACGTGAGGCCCCTCATAACACCATCTGTGAGGGAATTACTACACCACGTGAGGTCCCTCATAACACCATCTGTGAGGGAATTACTACACCACGTGAGGCCCCTCATAACACCATCTGTGAGGAATACTACACCACGTGAGGCCCCTCATAACACCATCTGTGAGGGAATTACTACACCACGTGAGGTCCCTCCTAACACCATCTGTGAGGGAATTACTACACCACGTGAGGTCCCTCATAACACCATCTGTACTACACACGTGAGGTCCTCCTAACACCATCTGGGAGGGAGTTACTACACTACGTTTTTGCTGTTCAACACCTACAATAATCTATATGTTCACTGTATGTTCCTTTACCTTTCTCTAATGAAGGCTTTTGTTAAACCACCAATGTATGTAATAAGTCATTTATGTCCAATGTATATTTTCAGCCTTCGGGCTGCAGAACTTTTCAATAAACCGTCAATTATTATTATTATTTTATTTTACACACACACCTGTATATGTATATCTGTATGCACATGTGAAAGCATACATACATGCATACTTACATGCATACATACATGCATAAATAGGTGAACACAAAAGTTTACATGCTCATAAACACATACAGATGAAACAGAAACGAGAGGGGAAACAGAGAGGGTGAGGAACAGACCAAAGAGAAGGAGCAACAGATAAACAAAGAGACGAGGGAGGGCGGGATGGAGGGAGGGTGGGAGGGATGGAGGGAGGGAGGGGGGCAGGGAGGACAGAGAGGAAGGGACCCGCCCGTACGCCTTTCATCACTGCCGAAAATACAGCGACGGATAAGGTGAGGCGAAGTGATGAGGTGTGTAAGACTGCCATTAAGTGGGAGGGAAATATGATGATTGCATGTACAGAATGATCAGCCAGACGGTGAAGCTGTTTGCTGTGTCAATACTAAAAATGCGGCACCACTGAAACCTAAGACTGCAGTTCGAAAAGCGAGTCAAGAAAAATAGAAGAATTCATTTGCAACATTCTATCCCTGTACAGTTTACTCTAGCTCTTAATTTAGTGACCCAAATGACCTGTATATAATTGAAATTTGATTCAAGTGAATCTAAAGGTAAGTACATTATTTTTTTGTTATTATGAAAAAATATTTTCTTTGAGGACGATTGTCTTAACTGGATGGTTGTTTAACACTTTTAGAATGGTTGTTTGATTACTTAATAACGATGATCTACGTCTTTGAGGATGATGGTTAATTATCTTTGGATATGTTAAATGAAATCATCGCCTTAGAAAAGGTTAATATCAACAATGAAAACGTCGTGTTGTGGGGAACTTGTAAGATGTGCAGGAAAATTGTGAAGTGTGTGGCCAGGGTGGGTTTACGTTACCCTCCCTACGATCAGGTAAGGTTGAGGGCAAGCTTGTTCTTGTGTAACATTCTGGTGAGTAAACCCAAATGAGTTTGGGAAAAGCTGAGAGTAACCTGTACACATGTGTTACAAAGGAAGGTCAGCCCAGTGTGTGTGCGGGCGGCGGAGGAGGCGGTGTGTGAGAGATGGTCGAGGAGGAGGGAGGAGCAGGGTGTGGCCGGGCGTGGCTCCGTAAGCATAACATCACTGCTAATTTGTGGATGCTCTTAAGGTCAAGGGATCGGAATGTTGAGGAATAAGATGATCATGTTCATATAATGATCGAAAAATCAAGCGCGAGGACAAGCTCGTTAAGGCATAACATCTTGCCTGAGCATTTATCAGCGTGTATCAGCCGGTGAACAAGCTCGCCAAGGCACGATAGCCTTGGTGACAAATCGGTGTGGGTCCGTGATGGATGTGAGGCAGCCCACAGCTAAGATTATATCTGTCCACATACCCATCCATTAAGTTTTATCGCGGGGACAAGCTGGAAAGAGCGGGGATGGAGGGGGGGAGTAGGAGGTGCAGGGGCGGATTTTAATCCGTAAAAATGCTAACACATGAAAATGGCGTGAAAGTCCGTCTTTGCATTGTTGTTAGCGTCCGGGTGAGCATGACTGTTAGTGTGTAACAGTAAAAGGAGATGATGGCAGCCAAGGACAGTTTCACTTACTATAATGCACAGTACAAGTGAAGAAATATTTCTTTAAGTTCCATCTTCTTCTGGTAACACGTCCATCATTTGGCAGCCAGATATAACTTTGATTACCAAGGTGAACTTCCTCGCTACAGTTTGCAGAGAACATACAGTTCATCTAGTAATATCATAAAGTGCCTAATATCCTCTTAACCATGACGATGTCATAATTATTTCGGTTATTGCAAATCATCAAGTGTATTTTTAACCAAGCGTTCTCGTGTTCATTGCTCCTATAATTGATAAATTTTTCTAACTTTCTTTCGATTATTCAAATTTCCCTTAAAAAAAAAATATATATATATATATATATATATATATATACTGTATATATATATATATATATATATATATATATATATATATATATATATATATATATATATATATATATATATATATATATATATATATATATATACATATATACATATATATATATATACATATATATATATATATATATATATATACATATATACATATATATATATATATATATATATATACATATATATATATATATATATATATATATATATATATATATATACTATATATATATATATATATATACATATATATATATATATATATATATATAACAAAGAAGTATGTCTGTTTGTTTGTGTGTCCGCACGAGAATCTCGGAAACTACTTTACCGATCTGTAGTGATGATGGATGGTGTTATATGTAATGATGATGGATGGTGTTATATGTAGTGATGATGGATGGTGTTATATGTAGTGATGATGGGTGGTGTTATATGTAGTGATGATGGATGGTGTTATATGTAATGATGATGGATGGTGTTATATTTAGTGATGATGGATGATGTTATATGTAGTGATGATGGATAGTGTTATATGTAGTGATGATGGGTGGTGTTATATGTAGTGATAATTAGACAATAAAATAATAAGAGTTCAATGCTAAAAAAATTATACTTTGCTATACCATTGTAGTGAAAAACATGGTGGAACTTACATACACCGTTAATGAACTATTGATGGAAGAAGAAGTCTTGGGGACTGAACAGTGAGACAATGTGGAGCCTCCCGGAGGGTGGCGTCCTACCGTGGCCTAGCGAATGAGCCGCCAGGAGGGCGGCGTTTCTGCTAGTGTGTATATATATATATATATATATATATATATATATATATATATATATATATATATATATATATATATATATATATATATATATAAATGAATGTAGGCTCCATCGGCCTAGTGACCAGTTTGGGGCGGTGGCGACCATCACTGACCATTACTATTTTCATTTCTGAAACTGTAAAGTTACCTCTGCGTCGACTTAGTGGCCGGCTGCCGGACTTGAACTGCTTTTAAGATGATAGACTATTAATGCAGACATCGAAATAAGTATCATATGCGCTACACTGTGCTGTGCAGTACATGCACCCTTTAGGATGCCGACAACGACGCTAAAATTAAAATCCTCTTCATCAACATTTCATTAAACAAGTGAGCTGCGTGTGGGGTCGTTCCAGAGTGTTGCAAGGAGGCATATAGATAATTCTCCCCCCCTCCTCCCTCCTACCTCAGCCGCGCCACTGATCCCATAATGGCACAGTTGCATATCTGGACGATGAGAAAAAATTCTGCATTGTCTTCTTGTGGTCGGTTGGGTTCATCTGGGATAGGATTATGGAGATCCCCGCCATGTTCCTCACCTCTCTCAACAACACACACATTTTACGCGCTTCTGAGTCTATACCTTTTTGTGCATTCGCCACCTGGAGGTTGTGTGGGGGTAGGTCTCTCAGGGGTGACCATGGTGGTGGTGCTACATACCAGGTGTTTGGTTGGTGACTAGGGTGTTATTATGGCACTGCTTCACCTTGTAATTGGTAGGTAACTAAGGTGTTATTATGACACTATTTCACATTATTCTCACGCAAGAACGTAAGGGTCGATCTCTGAGTTTCTCCACCGACCATAAAATCACATTTAGAGAGGATTAGTAGACCCACCTTAGTGTTATCTCATTAAAGAGTACAATGATATCCTGGTAGATCTGCTTTAACACGTAGTCGATAAAGAAGTCATTGCAGAAAGCTACCAGTATTATGAGTTATAACCTGACATAAAGCGGATTCTATTTTCTTTCATTTGTTATGAGCGGGAGACCAACAGTAATAATTCAATGGAACTCTCTACCACAGTGTTTTTCTTAACGCCATATCAAGGCCAAAAGATTAAAACAGCCAATATTCTGTATTAATTATAGTTAGTCATTGCGGTTCTCCCTATATCATTAATTTGTCTCTTCCATAAAATTAATCCACACATGAACGTCAACATACCCTCATTATGCTTTAGCTTCACGTGTAAGAAGAGTCCCAGCCTTCAGACAGTAGTCCCTCTTGATGATAAAGATGATTCTGGTAAAACAAGTGAGATATTTGAGCAATGTTTTGTTGTCGCTGCTTTCGTTGTTGTTTTTGTGAGTGTTTTTGTTGTTAGTGTTAATATTCGTTGTTGTTTTTGTTGTTAGGGTTGTTGCAGCTGTTGTTGTTTTTGTTGTTATTCTTAGGAGTCGTTGTTGTTGTTGACTGAACTTCTTTCCCTTCGGTATATTTTGCTGCGTTAACCCAATACTCGTTTTATTTTCCTTATCTGAACAATATTGTTGCTGTGGGTTTTTTTCCACGTGAAGGAGCCTTTTTTTTTTTAACCCAAGTGAGGTTTAACATAATCCCTAACCATTTTTATCGTTCATATTTCCTTCACTTTAGGTTAGAATCCCTTGACATGTAATTTTAAGTTTTTCTACGCTGATAAAACAATTAGCTATTATTTTTTCTTAGTATTTATTTAGAATTTCAGATTAATTTTGCTGCCTGAAGAGTCATGATGTCACCAGTGATTTATTTCATTAGTTGCTGTTGAAGGTGACAGCCTCCCACGCCTGACGTCACCTGGCGGATAAGACGTGACAGAGGGAGAGAGTGAGAGAGAATTTTCCAACTAGGGAATCCAATTATTTTATATCGATTATTATCCTTGCTTATCATTCTCTTCAATTCCCCTTTTGTTTTCATCCTTATTAACATGGTGGCATAGTTTAGTAAATAATCTTGTTTATTACACGGATAATATGTTTCACCTGAAACCTATAAGTTTTGTATATACTCTCTCTCTCTCTCTCTCTCTCTCTCTCTCTCGCTTTCTCTCTCTCTTACATGCCCTCCAACATTTTCAAATTCCGTAAGATTCCAGTCCCCTTTTTTAAAGATAAACATAACCCTGTCTTCTCTTGGTGTGTGGACATTTTTGCCCCCAGTCAACATAGCGGAGGTTGTGCTGACCCGTCGTGACCTCTGCCAGGAACATGACCTGGTCGGATAAGGAATTTTTACTGCTCCTGCGGAGTTGGGACGGAGGAAGAGGAGGGGGGGGGGGAGACGAGGAGGAGGAAGAGGAGGAGGGATAAAAGAAGAGGAGGAAGAGATAAATGAGGAGAATGAGGAGGAGGGATACGGACAATGACGACGACGACAGCAATGATGAAGAGGAGAAGGACTTAGGGGAGAACAGAAGAAGGAGGAGGGGGAAGAGGAGGAGGAGGGGGAAGAGGAGGAGAAGAAGGAAGAGAAGGAAGACGAAGAACTGTTTTGTTATCGTCCTCTCTCCCTCTTGACTGGCTTCGTGTTCGTGAGTCAACACTGTATGATAAT
Source organism: Homarus americanus (assembly GCF_018991925.1). Lineage (NCBI taxonomy): Eukaryota > Metazoa > Arthropoda > Malacostraca > Decapoda > Nephropidae > Homarus > Homarus americanus. The sequence goes on from NW_024715228.1 coordinate 6,704,853, forward strand.
GATCTCTGCCCTGTGGTCACTTAAAGTTCTTTATATACAGGAGTAAATACACAAATATGCACCTAATGCATGGCTGATCATGCACGCACACACACACACACACACACAAACACACACACACATACACACACACAACATTGTCATTATTTAAATTATCTAACTTTCATTAACTCACTATGTGTAATTCCTTCAGTAAAAACAACTTTTATTTTCTATATTTCCCTTTCCTTCCCTTCTCTTGCCTCTATCACCTTTTCTCTCTCATATCAACTAAATCTATTTCTTCCACCCAATACCTCCTATGTCCTTCCACTATGCGTCTCCTTCATAGTATATTTATCATACACTGATTGAGATGATGCTTGAAGTCTATCTGATACTTCACTTGGTGTCTTATGATAGATTGTATATTAAGCCAACTCCTCTTTGCTACGTCTCATTTAATACTTTTTTTAATGTATTTTTTTTTAACCCTTGATGATTTCCTCAGTGTCCATCGTGGGATATAGTCTGTCTTTCTCTCGGTGATTTTAATAATATACGGTATTATTCTTATTAATACAACAGATCGGTGTCTAGTGTTATAAACTTGATCAATAACGAGTTAAGGTCAGTTTGTGTACCTCTGATCGTGGGATCATGGAGAGTGAACAGGTTGAAGGACATTCTTCTTCTTCTTCTTCTTCTTCTTCTTCTTCTTCTTCTTCTTCTTCTTCTTCTTCTTCTTCTTCTTCTTCTTCTGGGTGAATTAATTGCTGTCTTGTTGTGTTGGTGTTTTTATCCAAGTACAGTGTAGTGTTGGGTAGTGCTTGCTTCACCGTCTTGTACTGTGTGGTCCTCCTCAAGTCCATGTTGCATAACGGGTAGCTGAGGCAACAGCTTATATAATATATGTATGACCAAGAATCTATTGTTGTTTTTTTTCTTTTTCTCTCTCTTTTTTTTTCAAGCGACGCCATCAGTAGTTATACAATGCTCTTTTTCTAGCCTTTCAATAGTTTTTTTTTTCATATAAATGTTCCCATGACCTTATTTATATGACCTGGTGATGGTGTAAGGAGTCGTAGGGGAGTCACGACTTACACAACGCTCCACAAACGTGATTTACCCCACTGGTCACTTTTTCTCGAGTGTGTCACTGAGTTTGTCACCAGACTGTAAAAGACACACCTGTTACCTGATCAATTTAATACCGTTTTATTAATAAATTCCTAATCAAAATACGGCGTTAATAAATTTGATCTTGTCGAAATAATAACACGGTAGTAATAGAAATTAATATTAAATAATTTTATTCCTCAAAAAATATACGCATTGCACCATAAAACAAGAATAAACATGAAGCTGTTAAATCTTCAATGTACTATATAGTCGTACACGTCTGGGTTAGAGTAAACTGTTAATTATCAATAGCCACCAGTATGAGCGAGTAAACTAACAATAGCCACCAGTATGAGCGAGTAAACTAACAATAGCCACCAGTATGAACGAATAAACTAACAGTAGTCACCAGTATAAACAAATAAACTAACAATAGCCACCAGTATGAACGAATAAACTAACAGTAGTCACCAGTATAAACAAATAAACTAACAATAGCCACCAGTATGAGCGAGTAAACTAACAGTAGTCACCAGTATGAGCGAGTACCCACTGAAAACTAATAAGAGTCACCAGCGCAGCAGTAGTCGAGAACAAGAGAGTTACAGTGACTACTCTCAAGAGGTTGGCGGGTCAGGTCTGAACAAACTTACCCGGTACCACTGTTGAGGATTTATCATATGTACACCAACAAGTCATGGCCGCCAGCCCCTGCCAGCGCTCCACACTCCTCTTTTTACACAAACTGTATTTACATTACTGTCAACTTCATGCACGTCTCTCACACGTCTAGAAAACGACGATACTATCACCGTCTTCTGTCAGGACGGGTGTAATTATACTGTCTTATGTGATAATAAATGATACAAGGAGCTTTTATTATGAAGAATGATTATCTCTATTTATGGGATACGAATATTAAGGCGGTAAAATTTTGATATAAATGATAGTAAGAGTATTAATAATAGCGACAGATGTGTGTAACTATGACATCAACTGTTGCCTCAGCAGTTACTGTACGTCACATCACACGCCTCTCTCCCAGCATGTATTAGAATGTTCACATACTGTATATACTGTACCTATATACATACATACATACATACATACATTGGAAAATCTCATAATACAGTCGTGTATGTGAGTGTACCTTGTAGCCTCGTTATCAGCTGTTAGTAGTGCTCGTCAGGTAGTAGCGAGGACGGGGGCAGACTGCTGAGTGACCTCGAAGGTGAGTGGTGGTGAGGATGAGAAATATCTGTGGGACTTTTCACCAACATGACTTCTGATAAATTCTTGTTTGGCCTCGTACTTGTGACGCTGAGCTGCAGGATTAAACTAACATTAAACATGCTTAAAATCAGTCAGGTCTGATATGGTAATTAACTTCATGTATATTTTATTTTAGTAGTGTTTTGATATGAGTGAGGCCGCAGCTGTTGCTTCTGTTATTACTTCATGAATAAGACGGAAGTATAACAATGTAAATACGGTGTAGGTAAACCTTCAGTGTCTGTTTAACCCGTTCACCTATCATTTTTCTAATTATTTTCTCTATGATAGATGCAATAAGTTGACATAGTATAATCGTGTAATGGGTATGACCCTCGGCCGCCTGTGTCTATATGCCAGACATACACGGGCGAAATCCTGAAAGAGATAAAGCAAATACCTGACACGTCATTTTGTTTTTTTTCTGTAATAAAGAAGACAAGCGTGATGTATCCAACGGGAGGGATGTAACAGCTGGCCAGTTTTTTCTTCATACATATAACATGAATTTCAGTGTTGATCTATTGCATAATAATGTAGACAAAATAACATGACTATCAAACCCTCATATATGAAGTTTATTATTGAAGCTTGTGTTGTTTTTATTGGTGAAATGTATAAGAGAGAAAGTGAATGAACTTGCACATGGTTAAATAAGAGTTTCAATACGATAACCTGACAAGATGGTGATAACTGTGGCCCCCCGGTGTTGGTAGAGAGATTGGTAGGCGCTGTTTCTTCTCTGTCTTTTTAATATCAGGAGCAGTACTCAACACACCCAACTAAAAATCGACATTGATTTATCTATTTGCTTTACCTCTTTATAAGTAAATAATATTACAGGTACGGACAACAGGTAAAGATTACATATACAAGTACAGGTGAATATACAAGCAGAGACACAGGTACACATGCGAGCACTGGTATTGAAATTCCAGTGTGTTAACGGAGCACAAACATGATTCAAGAGAAAAGTAAATTTATTAGACCACATGATCTTACACACACACACACACACACACACACACACACACACATAAAATATACAAGAAGCGACTATCTCTTAGACCGAAGGTGCTCCCTCTTATAATAACCAACCTCGCCTTTATGTTTACCCTTGCATGTGTTGTATGTGGCGTATGTGGCGTATATGGTGTATGTGTTGTATGTATTGGATTGCGTTGTATGTGTTGTACGTGTTGGATGTGGCGTATGTGGTGTATGTGTTGTATGTATTGGATTGTGTTGTATGTGTTGTACGTGTTGGATGTGGCGTATGTTGTGTATGTGGTGTATGTATTGGATTATATTATATGTGTTGTTTGTGGTATATGTGTTGCATGTATTACTTGTTAGACGAAGAATAGAAGAGGGTTTGTGTTATTAAGTTATGGGACAACATTATACCTCATGTTACCTGCCTTCATTCACTCGTGCTCAGGTATACAAGCTGGTAAATAATTGATCAGTGAGTGAGTGAGTGAGAATGAGGAGGTAAATAGAGTGAGTCAATGAGTAAGAGTTGAACCCATGAGGGACCAGGCAACAGCGAAGGCGGTGAGTTTTAGTGAGATCAGTTAGATGAGTAATTAAGACTCATGACTCAACAGGTGGGAGGAGAGATTGATATGACTCAATGTGGTGAGAAAATGTGAATCCCTAACGCAACAGGTGGGGGTGGAGAGAGAGAGAGAGAGAGAGAGAGACACCGCAGTAACTCAAGTAAGATGAGTAAGTGTGTCTCACGAAGTAACAGATGAGAGATGAGACCAAAATGACTCAGTACCTTGAAAGGGGGAAGGAGGAGGGAGGGAGGGAGGAGGAGGAGAGAGGGAGGAGGGACCAAGAGCACCACGCCCCCTTCCTCCCACAGGAAAGACAAAGGTGCATTACATCCACGCTAGACTCACGCACCACCCAACGACCTCCCTTCCCCTCCCCTTCCCTCCTCCCTTTCCCTCCCCCTATCCCTCCCTCTCCCTCTCCCCTTCCGCTTAGTGTCCCAACGCCGAACCTCTGACGAAAAAGACACAGTATATACCCTCGTTAAACGCCCCCCACGCCCCCCACGCCCCCATTCTAAAATTTACATATACGTAACTTTCATCCAAATTTATGTTCGTCACGTTTGTCCTTCTCTTAAATGTCACCCAAATTTCATAACGAGTCTTGTGGTATATGGGAAATATTTGAGAATATCAGGATAGCAGATATTATCCATCTTGTTCTCAGGGTTTGTGATGAGATTCTTAGGACATAATGTAATATTATTATTTTTTCCTCGCCTGTGTTCTACCTTTCCTCTACTCATATATATTCTTCCTTCATTGTAATTTACGTAATGTTTCTTATGATTTTCTTGTCTTTTTTGTATTTATCCACTTCTTCTTTTTCCTCTTCCCCTCTATTTCTTTTCCCATTCTCCTTCTCCTTTTCTTACACTTCCATATTTTTTTCTTCTAATTTGTTCATTTACTTCTCCTACTCCTCCTTCTCCTCCTCCTCCTCCTCCTCCTCCTCCTCCTTCGCCTCATCTTTCTTTCCCAATTCCTACCTCTATTTCTTCATCCCTTCCATTGTTTCCTCTTCACTCACTCACCATATTCCCTTTCCTTCAACTCCTTCACCTACATCAACACTCCTTCACCCTCATTACTCTTACCTTCCTTTACACCACTCAATCATCACCTCCTCCTCCTCCTCCTTCTTCTGTCCAATTATCTCCATTCCTTCTTAAACCCTTTCTCTCCTCCTCTTCCTACTCCTCTTTTGCCTCCTCCTCTTCCTACCTCCTTCCTCACACCAACAAGAAGACAAATTACACCAAGGAACACACACACACACACACACACACACACACACACACACACACACATGTTACAGATTACTATATAAGACCTGCCTGGTTCACCTTGATGCTAGAGCAGGTGAACTTGCCACTAGTTACCTGTTTATCGTTGTGTGAGGGGGTGGGTGAGCGTGGATGAAAGTAGAAGGGTGGGAGGAGGGTGGATGAGTGTGGAAGGAAGGTGGGAAGGTAGGAAGATGGGTGTGGGTGAGATTAGGTGGATAAGGGTGGAATGGTGAATGGATGAGAATAGGTAAGGGTAACATGATGGCTTAGTGAGGGTGTATGGAAATGGTGGGTGAGGGAGAACGGAGAAGAAGGTACTGAAGAGAGGGGATGAATGAAAGAGTGTGGAAGAGGATGACAAAAAGAACGTGAGAAAGAGAGTAGATGATAAAAGCTGAGAGAGAGAGAGAGAGAGAGAGAGAGAGAGAGAGAGAGAGAGAGAGAGAGAGAGAGCACTTCAAGGAGATAATGGTCACTGTAATGTGCATAGAGGATACAGAGTTACCGATATATACATACAAAGGGGAAAGGTTGCAGGAGGTGTAGTACATTACAATAAGAAAAATACCTGCACAGATCATGGTGGTTACAATGGAGCTTAGGATAAAGAGAAGGGGATGAGGCAGTAAAAGTATATGGACATTGTAATGGTTTGTAGAGAGTTAATGAAAGTGGGAAAGGTTAGAGGAGGATTGTTGTAAGTGGGGAATTAGTTGCAAGACAAATGGATGGTTGCAAGGTTTGACGTCCGGGACTTCTTGAAGGGGAAGGTGAGAGAGAGACGAGAGAGAGAGAGAGAGAGAGAGAGAGGGGGTTACAGTGGGCGTTGCTGTGGTTAAGGGAATTCGTGATTACTGTCGACATTGCCGATGTATTGCAGAAATGTTAATAGATAATAAATACGTTGAGTGTGTGTGTGTGTGTGTGTGTGTGTGTGTGTGTGTGTGTGTGTGTGTGTGTGTGTGTGTGTGTGTGTGTGTGTGTGTGTGTGTGTGTGTGTGTGTGTGTGTGTGTGTGTGTGTGTGTGTGTGTGTGTGTGTGTGTGTGTTAGAGAATGTTTTTGTTCTTGCATCTCAGTTTAAGGTTCACGTCAGCTAAGGTGAGACTCCCCCAACTCTGACGGTGTTGTGGCGGACTATTTCTCGTACTGCTTCATTAGTACACTTAATCCATCACCTTACCTGACGCATCAAACACCTGCCTGACACCTGTGACTTCACTATACGAGATATTTACTGAAGATACAGAAATAGGGATCACATGAAGATTAATCCCCAGTGAATTTCATCTCAAGCTTAACCACTTTAACGTTAACCTAACCTAACCTAACCTGCCCTAACCTAACCTAAAGCTAACCTAACGCTAACCTAACCTAATATAATCTAACGCTAACGTAACCTAATCTAACCAAACCTAACCATCATCAGTTAATCCGGAGACAATAATCTGGTTGTGTCACATTTAATCGAGACTGTCAACAACCTAGTTTTTCCGCAAGTCGTTAGCATCTGTCTCTGCTGAAATTCTCTATACTAATGGTGGCGTTATCACACTGGTGTTTAATTAGCGTGAGGCAATGTGAACTTTCTTACATAACGCTGATGGTACAATGGGAAGGGTCAGATGGTTTGGCCTGGCAGATCTAGATGGGTGATTGTGAGAGGTGAAGTATGAGGCGACCTGGCTGGGATGACACACACCTGACGCCTTGATGAGATAGAGAGCACCTGGGCAAAGATGGTGGGAGCAGGTGTGTCGTGTATCAAGGGGAGTCTATCTCTCTCTCCTCTCTCTCTATCTCTCTTTGTATCTCTGTGTCTCTCTCCATCCTTATCTCTTTCTCTCTATCTCCTTTTGTCTTTGTCTGTCGGTCTTTCTCTATTTCTATATTATCTCTGTCTCTTTGTCTCTATCTATCTCTGTAGCTTTGTCTGTCTGTCTGTCTGTCCCTCTCTCACGTTAATACCCAGCAACAGTAGTAACACGAAAAAGAAAACAACAACACTAACAACATCAACATCCTCAACAAAAACATCAACAACAACAACAAACAACAACAATAACGAAGGGCGAGTTGTGGAAATGAAGAAATACTGAGGAAATTGGTCAGCTGCGGAAGGCGAGCAAAAAGGATGATATTGAGAAAGAATAATAGAATGATAATATATTTTTTTCTTCCTTCACTCCTGATCCCTTTCTCAAGCGTGTCCTCCCTCCCTCCCTCTTCTCTCTCCCTCTCTCCCTCTCTGTCTCCTACGCTTCTCTCCTTCCATCTTTTCTACCATTCCCTCCCTCTCTCCTACTCCTCTGTATTCTTAAGATCCCTTCACCCTAACTCCTTCCCCCTGCCTAACTAGTCTCCTCCCCTTCCCTCATTACCCCTTTCTTCCTAATCCCCTTACTCCCCCATCCTACTCTCTCATCGAACACCATTAATACCCTTCGTCCTTTTCCTCCCTTCCCACTAATACCCTTCGTCACTTTCCTCCCTTTACCACCACCACCTCCACCCCATACGTCACCATCCTTATCCCATTCCTGACCTTCTCCCCCATCCCCCCACCATTATCGTCACCCTTCCCATTCACCATCTTCACCTCCTCCTAACCCCTTCCCCTTTCCTCCCCCACCATCCCCTCCAATATGACCCCCCCCCTCCCCCCACTCGGTGCAGGACTGGGTAGGCCACATCCGGGAGCGCCAGATAGCATCACGTCCTGCCCGTGTGAGGTGATCCGGTTTATGGTCTCCGTTGGCCTTCCCTGACCTGCCTGCCGCCTTCCCCGCCCCTAGCCCGTCCCTAGCTTGTCCCTGACCTGTCTCGAATATGTCCCCAGTCTGTCCCTAACCTGTCTTGATCTTTTCCCCAGTCTGGCCCTAGCCTGTCCCTAGCCTGCCTTATCACGTCCGTAGCCTGTTCGTAGTCTTTTTCACCAACTTGGCCCTATCACAATCACATCCTAGCCCGCCCCTAACCTGTACTTAGTCTCTACTCATTCCGTCCCTAGTAAGTCCCTAACTTGTCTCTTTTACGTCCCTAACTCGTCCTAGTTCCGTCCCAAACTCTTTCCTAACCCGTCACTCGCCCTCCTTCACCCTCTCGTCCAAACCCTTCACTAGACATTTTATAAAGCATCCCCCCTGGGCCTGTCGCAGTCCTTTCTCTCTTTCTTTATTTATCTTTTCACTATCTCCTCCTCCTTCTCTATCCTCCGTCTGCCTTTATCCTGGTTCGTTCCATCGTGTTTTTCATACCTAGCCATCTCTGTCTTCTCCGTTTTCTCTCCGTCGAAATTAATCTCTTGTTTTCTCAAGCCGACAAATCCAGGGAAAACTTATCTAGATACAATCCCCTTCAAACGCACAAACGTACACATACACATAAAACGTACATACTGTGCACAAACACATATACAGCACACACACTGTAAATAAAACATATATACAATACACATATATACACAAAACACATACACAAAACCCGTATAAGCAAGTACACATGGAACGTACGTACACAAACGTATAAATACACAACACGTATAAATAAGAACATATTATGCAAGACACGTACACAAAACATACAAACAACAAACACAAATAAAAGCAAACACAACCAGGGGTGAACACACACACACACACACACCTATTATCCAGAATTAATATCTATACACAGAGACAGATGACTGACCCCTGCAGCGTCCTTCAATACTCTCCAACCACAACAACCACACTGATACAACTACCCCCCCCCCTACACACACACACACACACACACACACACACACACACACACGTAAGGTTACAATTATATGTACCAAGGAGTTCTGGGTGTTGCTTAGCTACACGATGCGTAATGTGTCTTGGAATTTCCTCTTGACGTGTACTGAGATCTTGTAATCACACACACACACACACACACACACACACACACACACACACACACACACAGAGTTCATTATAACATTTTTTATAGTTAATACACCGTTCTTGCCATCAATCAGTTAAGGCTGGAGGGGGTGCGTGTTCCTCCCGTCGTTGTTACTGTAAGCTGTTAGATGTTTTTAATTCCACGGGTTGCCTTTTTTTTTCTTTTACTATTGATGGAAGGGAATTCTGTTATGATTTACTTAGATCACTGAGTTAAAGGTAATGTTTTTGTTGATGAAAGTAGAAATTTATTGTCAGGATCATAACTTAAATGTTTTATGACAAATGAACGTAATTGCTCCCCAAGTAGAGGAAGTTCCCCATTTATTTTATTTTTTTTTGGGGGGGGGGGAGATTGTTGTGTCAAAGGTCAAGGTCAGGAGTCATTGGGTAATTTCTTTTGGTTATTCTTGTTATTCTATTACTGTGGCACTTCCATTTTCTTTCTTTTTCATACTTATTGTTCATTTATATTTTTGGTTGATTATTCTATAACCATACTCATCGCGTTTCTTTCTCTCTCTTCCCCTCTCTTCTTACGTCATTTTAGTTGTTGTTCATGTGCTTTGGTATAGTTTGTTTAGGGGACTAACTTTTGTTTCCTTTAATTTAGACCCCAGTTCGATTTTTAGGGGTTAAGGGTCACTAGAGGGTAAGCATTCTTAATAACAGTCCTCAACGACCACAATTCCCTTTTCTCTTTCTTTTCAAGCCGGCACAACAGGGAGGAGACAGCGCTCACTACTGGGGAAAGTCATCGCGCCAGGACCATCCAGTAACTGTAAAATTACCTTGTTACCTTGTTACTGATTAGTGAGTACATTCCTTCCTACACTATACTAAGCAGTGGTGTTTCTTTTTTCCTTAGGTCAAAGACGAACGGTTACTTCAAAGGTAGGGTTTTTGCTTACTTTTCTTCCGTATTAGAGTCGATGAAATTTACTGTTGACAAAATGTAGACTGTAGAAGCCCCACTGAATATGAATGAGGCAAATGGAAAAATATTTCCAGAAAATTAGGATGTCTTTCCTCTGTTCCTCTATGATTTTCTGCCAAAATATGATCATTAACATGATTTATGAGACGTCCTGGACCACACTGAGTAATTATGTGGATAAAAAATCTCTAATTTCTACTAAGACGATATCTGTTTATGAAAGATAGAGTACAGTATGTTACCCTAAACCCCTGAACATTATGTTATCCCTTATCCATACATAATTCTGTTCCCTTACGCATTCATTAATTCATTATTCTATTTCCATACATATTCACTATTCTGTTCCCTGTTTACGCTTCCATTTCTTCCCCGGGCTCTCTCTCCTACCCACCATCATCATTACTCTGGTGTTTGCCACAAGTCACCCTGTCATCACACATGTTACTCCCCGTCACACTACCTCGCGCGCGCTACTCTCTTATGCAATATGTAAATACACCCGGGGGTTTCAACTCTCCGGTTCCTGAGAGTGATCCCCCGTCCCTCCCCAACACCCACTTAACACACACACACACACACACCCACCGCCGCATACCTCCGCCATCCCTCATATCCGGGGTGGGGTGGAGGAGGAACCCTTACCTCACAACCACCTCCACCACCTCCTCCACCGTCTGCCACACACCTGCCCTCCCACGCTCCCTGTGTGCTATCACCTTGTCCCTGGTGTGTAATGTTGTCGGCCATGGACCCTCCCTTCTTCCCACCTTCCCTCCCTCCCTCCCTGCCTCCCTCCCTTCCTCTCACCCTCCCTCCCTCCCTCACTCACCTGTTTACCTGCTTGCCCTCCCACCACACCACTTCTTTACCTTTCTTTTCCCCGTCACCTTTACTCTCTTTGACTCCTCCCTTACTAACTTGAATCCCGTCGTTCTCCCAACACCATCATTATTTTCTCCCTTCTCTTTTCTTTCCACTACTAGTCATCGTTCCCTCCCTCCCACCCTCTCCCACCGGGCGTCCCTTCGCCACGCGGGTCTCGGGGTCGTGGCGGGGCTGGGTCAACGTTGCAACACCCGAGTGAGGACCTTCCTTGGGCGGGGCGTGGGAAACCAACCTTACATTTTTGGGCTGTGATCCACCCCGATGAAACCTTACAGTGGGCATTGTTTGTTAGGTGATGAAACGAGATAATGTATTGTGTTATATTGTAGAGTCAATGAACAAACACTTTATTTTTGTTCCCTTGTAATTCCACATCACTAAAACAACAAAGAAACGAGAAAAGATATATGTAAAACGTCTTTACTTCTACGATGCCTCGCTGCACGAATATTACGCTTTCCTAAAATACATTATTTAAGCCAAGTTGTGATGATCGAGGGAGCATCCTGGGCTGAACGTGATGTTAAAACCAATGATGCAGAACAATATTGGTCCCCCGTGACGTGAGCTTCACCGCTGTCGTCTTTATGCTCACCACACATCTGATTTTTTCCCACAGTCTTGTTTGACGTGGGCGGCTCATACACACATACACACACACACACACACACTCATACGCTCACACACTCATATACACACTTTATCATTCTCATACACACACACACACACACACTCTCATACACACACTTTATCATTCTCACACACACACACACAGATTCATACACTCATTTACACACACAAAAACATACACTGCCCCTCCCCCAATCCTCCGTCACTTCCCGTCACTTCTCCATCACAACTCCGTCACTTCTCTGTCACACCTCCGTCATTTCTCCGTCATACCCTTGCCACAGCTACGTCACTTCTCCGTCACACCTCCGTTACTTCTCTGTCACTTCTCTGTCACACCTCCGTCACTTCTACGTCACCTTACACCTCCGCCACACCTCCGTCACAACTCCGTCACCTCTCCGTCACACTTCCGTCACTTCGTCACTCCTCCGTCACCTCTCTGTCACATCTCGTCACACCTCCGTCACAGCTCTCCTTACCACCACATTTGTTGTTTATTTTACCACTGTCTTGTACAAGAAAAACTCCACCGATTGTGTTTGTGGGTAAATCATTCAGCCCCAATGCAAACGTTCCCACGAAAACCTAATATTGGTTAACGTCGATTATAAATTCAGCTTACGTTAAATATCAAGAGTTTTGGCCTTATTTAGAGTATAAAGAAGGGAGGGGGGCTAGGAAGTAGGGGGTGAGGGTAAGGATGGAGGGTGGTAGGAAGGAAGGAGGGGGAGGAAAAGAGTACGGGGAAGGGAAATGGAGGATGGGTGGTGATGTGTAGAGAGTTGGGAGAGAAGCGAAGGTAGGGGAATGGTAGGGAAGGGGTGGGATGGGTGGAGAGGGATGGGACTGGTGGAATAGGGTGGGAAGAGAGGAAAGGGGGTGAGATGGATGGGGAAGGATTGGATAGGCGGTAAGGGTTGGGGTGGGTAGTAAAGAGTGGAATAGGTGGTAAGGGATAGGGTGGGCGGGAAGGGGTGGGACGGATGGGAAGGGGTGGGATGAGGAGGAAGGGGTGGGATGAGCGGGAAGTGGTGGGATGAGTGGGGGGTATAAGGAAGGAGAGTCGTGAGGTGAGCTGACCCATGAGTGCCATCATGACAGTGCCACTCTCTCAGCGTGGACCATCTTGGCAGTCATTCATCTTGATACTCCACCACACACCTTGACACCACCACACATAGGCACTCTGCCACGCCGGCTACTCACCATACACTGTGGCCTCACCACTTACACCGCCGACTCTCACACACACCTTGGCCTCACCACACGCCCGGCCTCACACACACCTTGGCCATCACCATACACCTTGACGCCACACACCTTGACCTCCACCGCCCACCCAGCACTCACCACGCCAGCCTCACCACGCATGACACTCACCACCTCTCACCACCTTGACCTCACACACACACTCTGTACACCAGCCTCACCACTACCTTGACCTCACCTTGGCCTCCCAGCCTCACCACACCTTGACACTCACCACACCTTCGGCCTCACCATACACCTTCAGCCTCCTGTACACCTTGGCACTCACCTGAGCCTGCGCCGCCACACCTTAGCACTCTGCACTCAGCACTCCTGGCCTTAGCCTCCTGCATACACCTTGACCCCGCTCACCATGCACCTTGGCACTCTGCCATACACCTTGACACTCACCATACACCTTGGCACTCACCATACACCTTGACACTCACCACACACCTTGACACTCACCATACACCTTAGCACTCACCATACACCTTGACACCATACATCTTGACACTCACCACACACACGTTTCCTTTACCTACTTACCACCATTGCATTACTTCTACTCTACAATACATCAATACAATTTCAATCCCCCAGAAGCTCTATATACTAACATAATTAACAGAGTTGAGTAGAAAGACTTTTAGTAGGTATTGATTTCGTTATAGACTTGAGGTGTCCAGAATACACAAAGGGATACAGGTAAACTTACAACTAAAACAACAAATCTCAATAAGAAAATTAGTTTATTTGTTTACAGTAAGATAATAAGTTGGTTAAACATGGAAATATACTGTTGTTGGCTGTGAATTAGGGCTACACACACACACACACATACATACATACATACTTACATACATACATACTTACATACATACATGCATACATACATACATGCACACACATTATTTTTGCATACCAGTGATTGAAACAGACAGACACACGGAAGGACAAAAAAAACGGACGGAAAGAGAATCTAAAATTATGTAGAGACAAAGTTGCTGAGATATACAGAGATCAACACACAAGAGAACAGTACATAGGAGGTAGAGAGGGGGGGAGGAGAGACCGAGGGGGGCGGGGAGGAGGAGGCGGGAAGAGAGAGAGAGAGAGAGTAGGAGGAGGAGGAGGAGGAAGGGGAAAGGTGGTTTAGCGTTAAGAGTAAAGTAGGTATACATTAAGGTTAGGTGTGAGCAGGAAGGGCAGGTCAAAGGTCAATGGGTGGAGTAGTTTGGAGGCCAGTATATTACTCTCCAATAACCTTGTTCTCTTTATACCGTCTCCCTCTTTACCTCTTACTCTCGACGGCTTATATATACATCAAAGAGAAAAATATTCATACATACCACTTTACTAAGCATACATATAGTCTTTTAACGTCATACACCACTTTAATATCGCTGTAATTTGTGTTTTTGCTTTAGTTTTTGGCGCTTTGGTTAATAGGGACTGTGAACGATTACGAGCTATTGACACAAAAAAATAAAAGAGCAAAGTCATAGAGGTAGAGAGGTCGTTCTGGTGGTCATCTGGAGGTACAGGGCTCTTTCTTTTAGTCACCTGGAGGTACTGTACCTATATATGAGGAAGAGTGTCACCGGGACTGTGTTGACATATTTCTTTATTGTTCTCACACGCCTGCGACCATTCCTCCATGACACATGAACTTGCACAACACCCACACACACATGACTGGGGGATAACACTATTTTCCCCCCATGAAGGATCAAACGCGTCTTTTTCTTTTTATTTCGTATGTCTCTTTTCTTTTTATCATCTCCCTCTTCTTTCTGCCCTTCTTTTTTTATTTACCTTTCTATCTATTTTACTTGATGGCCACCCAATCTATAGGAGGCCATGGTGAGGAAAGAAGGCCAGCTGCTTGTGTAGAATCCATCCAGTATTCGTGATAGTCTTGTCTAGGGTTAATTTTGACGCCCAGTACTGCTCTGTGTTCCACGGCTTGGGTTGATAGATTGTTTCATAGGTCTATCGCCTTGTGTTTGATTTGGTTAGGTTAGATTAGGTTAGGTTAGGTTAGGTTAAGTTAGGTTTGGTTAGGTTAGGTTAGGTTAGGTTAGGTTAGGTTAGATTAGGTAAGGTTAGTTGGAATACCAAACAAGTACTACGTGTGTGTGTGTGTGTGAGAGAGTGAGGTGACACATACAATAAACAAAATAGCACTCACCATACACCTTAGCTCTCACCATACACCTTGACACCATACATCTTGACACTCACCACACACGTTTCCTTTACCTACTTACCACCATTGCATTACTTCTACTCTACAATACATCAATACAATTTCAATCCCCCAGAAGCTCTATATACTAAGATAATTAACAGAGTTGAGTAGAAAGACTTTTAGCAGGTATTGTTTACTTTATAGACTTGAGGTGTTCACGTTACTTGTTCAGTTGAAGTTTTTGTTAGGGTAAGAGTGGTAGGTATCGTCACCGGGGCTATTCTTCGTATGGCTACGCGGAATTTTATTAAAAGAAAGACTGCTGTCCTGACTAATTCTTCCTCTAGTAAATCCTTCTGGTCCTTAGCTAAAAACATCTGTAACAACTTCTGCACGCCTTCTTTTCCTCCCCTCTTCCGTCCCAATAACTCTATAGCCAACTCTCCCCCTGAGAAAGCCAACCTCTTTGGCACCTTATTCTCCTCTAATTCCACCTTAGACGATTCCCACTCTACCCCTCCTACCCCTGCACCTCCTACTGAACGTATGCACTTTCCTATAATCTCCACTCGCAGGGTTGCCGGTGTGTTATCCAGTTTGGATGTGAGTAAGGCGCATGGACCGGACGGAATACCCCCCTCGTGTTCTGAGGGAGTGTGCTGAAGCCCTGGCCCCTGTGCTTGCTCGCCTCTTTCGCCTTTGCCTCAAAACCAAAACTTTTCCTTCTTCTTGGAAGCATGCCTTGGTTCAGCCCATCCCAAAGAAGGGTGACCATTCTAATCCCTCTAACTATCGCCCCATTGCCCTAACTTCATCCCTCTCTAAGATTTTCGAAACTATCTTGACTCCCATTTTCTCCGCCACCTTGAACGCCTCTCTCTTTTGTCGGATCACCAGTATGGCTTTCGCCAGGCGAGATCTACTGGTGATCTGCTCTCCTATTGCACCCATCTTTGGTCATCCTCTCTTAGGGATTATGGGGAAACTTTTGTCGTGGCCCTCGACATCTCCAAAGCATTTGACAGGGTATGGCACAAGTCTTTGCTATCTAAACTTCCCTCTTTTGGTTTCTCTACCCCACTTTGTTCTCTCAACTCTAGCTTCCTTGAGAATCGATCCATGGCAGTTGTTGTCGAGGGATCGATTTCTCGCTCTTTCTCTACCAATAGTGGCGTCCCACAGGGTTCTGTTCTTTCACCAACTCTCTTTCTTCCTTTTATCAATGATTTACTTCACACTACAACTAATTCTATCCATTCTTACGCCGATGATTCTACTCTTCACTCTTCCTCACATTTTCCCCTTCCTCCTAACTCTCAAACTAGATCTGTTTCTAGAACTGATATCATTACTTCTATCAACGCGGATCTGTGCAGCATCTCTGAATGGGGAGATACAAACTTGGTTAAGTTCAATAGTAACAAAACTCAATATTTACCAATTACACTTTGTAAAGTAGACGATCTCCCACCAATTACATTTCAGGACGCTATCATCCTCCCAAATTCTGAAATAAATATGTTAGGCCTCACCATTTCCTCCAATATGTCCTGGAAATCACACATCCTTAGTATAACTAAAGCTGCCTCCCGAAAGTTGGGAATGCTGTACAAATGCCGCAGCTACTTAGTTCCTGAGCAGTTGCTCCAAGTATATAAGGGATTCATTCGTCCTAACTTGGAGTACTGCTCTCATATCTGGGGTGGCTCTTCTTCTGTCCAACTATTAGATAGGGTGGAAACCAAAGGCATTTCGTCTTATTAACTCTCCTCCTTTAGTCGACAATCTATCTCCCCTTTCTCTTCGCCGCAATGTTGCTTCACTCTCTCTCTTTTACAGGTACTTTAAGGGGCAATGGTCAGTGGATTTGGCATCCTGTGTACCGCCGGCAAGGCCGTGGGTTCGTAACACACGTTTTGCCCGCGGTGCCCACCATTTCTCTGTGGATGTCGGTCACACGAGAATAACCCGTTATAGTACCTCCTTCTTTCCTCACACAGCCAAACTGTGGAATGCTCTGCCTTCTTCTGTGTTTCCATGCTCTTACAATCTGTCTCACTTTAAAAAGCTGGTTTTCCGGCATCTTCGTGGTGTAGATTAATACAGTATAACCTTTTTTTCTATATTTTCATTTCTTTCCGTTCTTTTTTTTTCGCCCCCTAGGCTCCGTTGTGGGTCGTTTGACCTGTGCCCGGGTGGGCTAATTCCCGTAAAAAAA